>NC_133661.1:278665170-278931975 GCF_037893015.1 Macrotis lagotis | reverse complement strand
ATCTGTAAAATATAGATAATAATGGCATCAACCCCACAGGCTGTTTTAAGGATCAAATGAATTAACATATAAACTTTTGCCAACATTAATGTGTTATACAAATGCTAGCTATTACTATTTCTTTATCAAAATTGTATCTATTCTCTAAATTTCAGCCTTTATAGCTTCTAAACTCTTTATTTGAATTTTAGTTCATTATCTTAATTACTTCTCTTGGAACCCTTTGAGAGCTATTTTTTGGGGGGAAAATGTCAAGAAATTCAGATACTTGTGTTTTTCTATGGAGACATTTATTCCTGATTCTTTTCTTCTTTTCTGTGACTTACTGGGTTTTTCTACATCTTTTCTTCTCCTTGTATTGTAACTACTCCTCTCTGTGGTTTCTGGCATTCCCCTCCCATCTCACTTTATCTCACTTTTCAATTTGAAATATCTCTCAGATTATTAATGTATATCTTTGCCAGTCCTCATTAGGTGCAATCTATCCCTTGCCAAGGAAGAGTCAAATCTTTATATCATGGTCTAGAGGACTAAATTCTACTCAGATATATCTTTAACTATCTACTTCTCAAACCAACCCTTTCCTTTAAAGCCCCTATTCTCAAAGTGCAATAGTGACACACCAATGCACCCAGGGTCTTTGGTTTTCCCTCCAAGTTCTCTATATTTCTTTATAGTCACTTTTGACTGTATCACTTGGCTACATTTACTCCTATGTGACACTTGGGCAAGTTGCAAGCTCTCTAAGGTTATTTCCTCATCAGTAAACTGATGATGCTGGACTAAATGATCTCTGAAGTTCTTCTAGCTCTAAATCTATGATCTTTTTTCCTAAGGCACTGCTCTGCTATAACAGAGGCTGATGACTTTTTCTCATCCTAGTTCTTTTACATTCTGTTATTGTTTGCTTAGGTTCAATTCAGAGAATCTGACCTTCAAATATAAAAAGCAAGTACCCTTTTCTCACAGCGACTTTTCATACCATATTGAGTCAGCATGGAGGACAAGAAGTCAAGGGGTGGCCTGGCATGATCTGAAGGGGAGGAGGGAAGGGAAAGGAAGTGAGGGTCATTTCATCCTACTTACTAGGAAGCAGAATATCCCCAGTCTTTCATGAACTGTCCTGGAATGTCTAGGCATTTCCCCTAACCTTGTATAGGAATTGAGTGTATTTGATGGATTAATCTTATTGGAAAAATGAATGTGAGACTTCCTTTGGTTAACACATTTACAATTTTGAAGGTTTTCTATTGGAGGTTTTGGACAACATTCAGGAGTCTTGAAAGTCTTTTTATTTTTATTAGGCTCATTTCTGGCAAAATTTGAACTGAGTTATAGAATTCACTGCTGAGAAAGTGTTAAATGCTTTGTTGCCTTGTGTGTGTGGAAACATTTCTCCAAATGCAACCTGTGACCTTCATTGTCACCACCAACTAATACCTGGTTTCTCCCTTAAAGTTGCACTTTGGTCATTTCAATCACTCCTATTGGATCATCATGCAAGTAAGGGAAAAATACAATTTCTATGAACATTCTGTGAGATCCATCCTCTCCCAGTAAAAGTTGTTTCCTGGAGGCATTTCCCCACTTTTACCCCTTTCTCAAACTGTTCAAGCTGAACTCAGCAGAGGAATTTTGTGTTCCAGCAGGATTGTGGGGTGCCTTGTGAATTTAATGTAAAAGTGTGTGTGTGTGGACATGTGTGGGAGAGGGACATTGATTTTGATTTTAATCCATCTATAACATCCTTTCTTTGATGAAAGCTGACAAAAAGGCTTTCTTTTTAGCATTAAATTTTTAATGCTCCATTTTTGAGTGATGTTGGCAATTTGTGAAAGTAATAGGTTTTATTTAAAACCCCCAAATATGCCTTCAGTCAGGAAAGCCCAGAAGCTACATTACTGGTGAGGCAGTGGAACACTAGCTGTGCTCCTTTCTTAAATTTACTTATTTGACTTAATTTTGAGCTTAGTCTGATCTTGACAGGGGACTATAAGTCATGCTCTATCATCTACATCATCAACAGAGAGCAATTTGTTAAATATATGGGTGCCAAACCTGGGGAAAATATTTCCTCAGTAAGGAAAAAAAAAGCATGATGATGTTTTCCCCTCTTCTTCATGATGGTTAGATAGTAAGAGAATAGTCTTGACCTAATCCAACCCTATTCTAGTCCTGACTATAAATGAGTCAAAATAAGCTAGCTTCTGAATAGAAAATTTATTCTATGTTCTTAGAGATTTGATCTCCTAAACACAAATAAAATACTTAGAATAGTAAGGGGGAAAATCAAGAGATTCTTTGTCACTGAAGACATATAGGACAAACACAAGAGAGAAAATGGCATAAGGTATATAAAGTATTATCAGGAAGACCTGGTTTCAAATTATTTAGTAGCAGAATAACCCTGGGTAGTTCAATTGATCCTGTATACCTCATTGTTTTTGAGTCATTTTTCATTTGTGTCTGACCCTTCATGACCCTTTTTTGGGTTTACTTGGCAAAAATACTGGAGTGGTTTGCCATTTCCTTTTCCAGATCATTTACAGATGAGGAAACTGAGACAAATGGGTTAAGTGCCTTTCCCAAGGTCACACAAATATCAAGTATCTGAGACCAAATTTGAACTCGGGTCTTCCTGACTTCAGGTCTGAAGTTCTATCTATGGAGCCACCTAGCTGCTCTATCAATAGGATAATCCCTATAGCACTAATCTCACAAAATTGTGAGCATCAAATATATGCAAAGTTATTTTCCATCTTTAAAGTATGATATGAATGTCCTTTGCTGTTGTTATAAAGAAAATATTAAGTACTAAGTAACTTACGTAGCCCTATAAGGAGCTAATAATGTCAGCACTCAGTCTCTATTAAAGTACTGAGAGGAGTAGGGATGATTCGAAATATGATCATTTTTGAAAAACCCTTTATATTTTCCCAAAAACCATCTAGTCCAATCCTGGTCCTCTCCAACCCCAAATATCCAACACTGACAAATGGCCATCCACCCTTTCTGCTTATAGAGCCCCAAGGAGACAGAAATTACACACTCAAAGGACAATCTGCCTTGCTTTGGAAGAGCTCTCATCATTAGGAAGCTTTTCCTTACAGCAAAGCCTTTGCTTCACTTTACCTAATTCCTAGTTTTGTTGTCTAAGGCTAAATACTGCTGAACTTAGAGTTACAAGATATTGATTTGAATCCTAGCCTCTGCCACTTACTCTTTGTGTAAACTAAGACAAGTCACTTAACCTTTTTGGATCTCGGTTTTCTTTTTGGGTTTTAAAAAAAGTAGTTTAGATAAACATTCGTCCTTGCAATTATCTATAATCCTGTGAATTCTGATTACTCTTCTTAATTATATTAAATGTTAAGATATGTATGTCTAGGGTTTCTCCCTCAAAAGAAAGAGAAACACTTTTATTCAGTTTACATTATGAATTACACATGGGATAGGTAGTCTATTCCTGCACAGAAATGCATATTAGACATAGAAGAATCACAGTTTGAATTAACAGGAATAACAAAATGAACAAGATTCAATAACAACTTGCAACTATGGTTCCAATTATGTCTATGTATATGTATATAATACACACATGTGTGTATGCATATATAATTTTATTTGATCTGTACAATAACCTTACAGAAGAGGAAATTGAAGTTGAAAGAGGTTGAAGTGACTTCTCCAGGATCACACAACACAAAAAAGAAAGGATTCAAACACAGATCTTCCATACTCAAAGTACACTTTACTATACTTCCTAACAAGCTACCAGTAGCCATATTACCCCTAACAAGTCATTTCATATGTCTGAATTTTAGTTTTCTCCAATGAAAAAGGAGACTCAAAATGCTCTCTCCCTTAGCTCATGGATGGAATCAAAGACAGTAAACACATACACCATTTTAAGAGCAGCAAAATGCTTAAAATGTGTTCTTATCAGAAATATTTCTTCAGTGGGTTAACATGAATTAATTTTATTTTCCTATAAAAATAGGACTTCTTTAATGTGACACATAAAATTATAAAAATAATAATTTGTAAGAAGGTTGTGAAGGCTGGAAAGAATCTGGAAAAATCAAGCTTTTCCCAGATTTCCTGGAGATAAAATAGTTCTCTTAACAATAAATTCTTCCCACAAAGCTTTTATTCTTCTATCCTGTTCACAAATACCCAAGTGCTGAAGTCAGCTTTTCTTCTCTTCTCCTTTAGAGTTGCCTCAACCAAAGGACTGAGAAAGAAAATGGAGTTGGCTTTTCCAAGAAATGACCCTAGGAGGAGATAATAATGATAACAATTACAACAAAAATATTGTTAATTTATTATTAAAATAATCATATGACAATAACAACAAACAGCATTTATATGAATCTTTAATATTTTCTATGCTATCTAGTAATTTTAATAGGAATGGGTGCTGCATTTTGTCAAAGGCTTTTTCAGCATCTATTGAGATAATCATATTGAGTAGAATATTCCCAATTAAACCTTCTTAGGATTAATATTCCTATTGAAGTCCTCTCAAGGTTAAGAAATATTAAAAGGGGGGGGGAAACTAAGTGGTGCAGTGGATAGAGCATTCAGCCCTAGAGTCAGGAGGACCTGAGTTCAAATCTGGCCTCAGATACTTAATAATTACCTAGCTGTGTGACCTTGTGCAAGTTACTTAATCCCATTGCAAAATGCAAAATACAAAATCTAAAAAACAAAAAAATATATTAAAAAATTATTCTTAGAAGAAAGACCCTGCATTCCAAATAAGACTTATAATGCTACTTCTTTTCTCATAAGGATATTTCTACTAACTGGGAGGATAGTACACTGTTCCTAGACCTTGTGTTCCAAGACAAGTTACATTACTTCAATAAAATAATTATAATCCCGAAGGTTATTCTCGCCATCAGGATGGTGAGGTAAAATTTTATGAAAACCTTTCATTCTTTTCATTGTTGTTGAGGTAGGTTTTCACAAGCAGAATGTAACTCTGAAGACTCACCAATAAGTTGACAGAGAGAGAGAATAGGGAAGAGGAGAGGATCCCGTTAGGCCATATAATCTTGCTTGACTGTCAATTTGTGATAGCTCCTTGATCTTAACTACCTTTGTGAGACTTGGAGACTTCTCTCAAGAAAAGCAAATAAAAACTTTATTTTGCTCATACCAGTCCCTGAAGATTTTGTTCAGTGTGATTTTATCACACACAATATGATTTCTGTTAATTTTATTATTGTTGTGGTCAATTATACTGACTGATAGAACTTTAAGATTTGCAAAATGATTAACCAATATCAGTCTATTTAACCATCACAATAAATCTGAGAGGTAGATTCTGTTATTATCTATCTTCATTTTATAGTTAATGAAACTGAAGCAAAGAGAGGTTAAGAATCACTTTGATAAAGTATAAATATACCCAAATTGCAAAACAATTTTGGACTTAAATAAATTCAGAATACTTAGAAAACAACTTGAAGGGGCAGCTTGGTGGTGTAGTGGATTAAGCACCAGCCCTGGAGTCAGGTATACCTGGGTTCAAATCCAGTCTCAGACACTTAATAATTACCTAGCTGTGTGGCCTTGGGCAAGCCACTTAACCCTGTTTGAATTACAAAAAACCCAAAAAACAAAAACCCAACTTGAAGCACTTTTGTAAATTCCACAGGGTTGGGCTGGACCCAAAGCCTCTACTTCTAGCATTCACTTCATGAAAATATTATATATATATGTATATATATATATACATATATATATATATATATATATGTATATATATATATATATACATTTATTCATATATTGTAATCTATTTATTTAGTGCTCACAAATCCCCTACAATCAGGAATTGTGTTCCTATCTATTCCAAACTCAGTACTCTTTCTACTCTGACTTGTAATCAGAACATGAAACTCATGTTTGGTTTCATTCACTCAAAACTAATGAGATAAAAATGCTTGAATTTCAAGGGAAAAGATGTCAAAGCTACATAAGCACTCTGTGTATGGTTTGCTCAAAAGATCATCAGGAACATATGAAATCAATCTCCCAGGGAGTACAAATTCATTTTTAGCAAGCAAATAAAGATGTCTCAGGATAAGATGTCTTTTCAGACTTAACAGGATCCCTAAGGTTCTTCTGATCCATTCAATGAGTCTACAGCATCTCTGAGTTTTCATTTTTTGCTAATTAAGAACATACGTGGTGAGAGAGAATTGATTAATTAAATTTGTGCCTGTAACACCAAAGTTGAGAATGTCTATCAGCACTCAGTGATTATTCAACATTTTTCTATCAATAAACTGGGGAGTAGAAAAAGAAATGATGTACTTAGAAACATGGGAAAGCAGAGACTCTCAGAATCAAAATGAATCTCAGAGAAGCATAGTCCAATTCATTTCTTAGCCAGATTCCCATCCCCAACAAATGCTTGTCCAGATTCCACTTTAAGAGTTCAGGTATAAGAACTTACCTACCTTCTGAAATAATATTAATTGGATTTTGTGTATTTGTGTGTGTGTATGTCTGTGTGTTTTGAGCCAAAACCTACATTATACATTTCTACTTATCATTCCTTTTTATACTAAATTCAAGCTAAATAAATTTGATTACTCCTCTCCCATGATATCCCAACTTTTATGTCCTCCCGACATGTTTTTCCTCTTAAAACTAGCTATCCCCAATTTCAACTGATGAACATACAGCATGGTTTCTGACCCCTTCAACATCATGATCGTTTTCTTCTGGAAGTGCTTCAGTTTGTTAATATCCTTCCTAAAATGTGTTGTCCAAAGCTAAAACAAAACTTTAGAGGTAAGTACTTTGTTGTTGATGAGTTAAGTCCTGGCCGGGTGTTTGTGATCCCATTTGGGGTTTTCTTCACAAAGATACTGCAATGGTTTGCCATTTCCTCTATGCTCATTTTATAAATGAGAAAACTGAGGCAAACAGGTTGGACTGACTTCCTTGGTATCAAGCCCTGCTTACTCACCATCTCATGGTTAGTAAGTGTCTGAGTGTGGATTTGAACTCACAATGAGGAGTCTTCCTGTCTCAAAGTCTAGCTCCAGCTATTGTACCACCTGCTGCCTAGTAAATGCTTAGAATGGTTTAAATTTGATTCTTCTGCTCTCTACCAGACTATAGTAATTCTGTCATAAAAGAAAACAAAATTATTCTACCCTAACGTGTTTTGGAGACACTGACCTAAAATTTAAAGAATTCAGTTTCTGTTCCCTTTGAAAACACAAATCACAGTTGCTTCTTCCAGTCCTTAGATGTCTTCCATTTACTACAATTTTTCATATATGAGTGGCAATAGCTAAGTAATCACATTGCAAATCTTTGAATATCCTAGGTTGTAATTCATTCTGATTTTTTGATATGCACTTATTGAGGGTATCTAAGTGCTCTCTTGGGTTTCAATATAATATGCATCACTTTTGTTTAATCTTTCCCAATTAAAAGGTTGTTCTCTCTGGAAGAGAAAACTGAACTAAAATAAAAATTAAGTAGTCTTAATTTTCTTCATCAATTATCACTTATCTCACTTACTGTGAGTATATTTTCTTTGATATTCCTTATGTTCCTAATATAGGTTTGTTTTGTTTTGTTTCATTTTTGAGCCTGGATCTCAAAGTCTTGCCCTGGTTGGAAGTACAGCAGTCACCCATGGACTCAATCCCACTCTTTTGATCTCTGTTTCCACCCTAGACCTCATTACTCCATTTTAGGCAGCTTACTAACTCCACACTTCCAGGAGCTCACTATATTTGTGTTGATTTGGAGTGAACATCCATTGGCTTTATCCTTACTGTCCCTCAGAACTCTTCTGCCCTGTGATAGTCAAGCATCAACCCCCACCATTCTAGGGATTACAAGCAAGAGCTAACATATCTGGCTCTACCCAAAAGATGTTTTGTGGTTTGTTTGTTTAGGTTTTTTGGAAGGCAATGGTGTTAAGTGACTTGCCCAAGGTCACGCAGCTAGATAATTATTAAATGTTTGAGGCCATATTTGAACTCAGGTCCTCCTGACTCCAGGCCCAGTATTCTGTCTACTGCATCACCTAGCTACCCCTCAAAAAAGTTTTGAAAAATCTTTTGTTTTCTTTAAAATTCATTATTATTATTCATATTCTTAACCCTCCTCTTAAATGGCATCTATCTACTCCTTTGTTCATTTTTCTTTACTTTCTCTTGCATTCATCTTTGGTGTATTTTTTTTAATCCAAGTTTGTTAATGAGTTTCCTGTGCAGCCACATTAATCTCTTTAGACAACTTCTCCTTTTCTTCCTCACATTATATTATAAAATTTTCATTTTTGAGAGTATGCTTTTCCAATTGAGCCTAATGTCATCTGAAGACTTTTAGGCCAATAGATCTTGTTAATCATCTGTCTTAACTAAACAAACCCTCCCCAAAACTATATTTAGATTTCCCCTTTAAAGGTGATTTCTATCATTTCTACTTCAGCAATCAATTCTTCCTTTATATAATCTGGTCCAGAATTAGTAGTTGAGCTTGTCATTTCCTCTACTTTTTTTTTAAATAATGAAAGTCTTAATTAATGAAGATGTAAGGGAGAGAAGAAAATGACTTTTTGCTGGGGATACAGCTATTAAAATCATAATGATGAATCTTTTCTAATAGAAGAGAGGGTCCTTACTATTTCACATTAAGTGGAAGCCAGTATCATTTGAATGTCTATTATCAAATAAGAAAATCAATTCCCACAAAAGGGTTCCTCCCAGTTTTGAGGACTTCAAATTGACTGAGTTCTGAGTTCTGTTTGATAACTAAGCCTAGTAGTGTTCATTAAATTAGGAACCTCACAAAGGCCCATGTCAATCTACCTTTCAAGTATTAAGTTCTCAGTGGGCAAGCCAATTTCTCATTTTCCCCCCTGTCTTCATAAATAAGACATTTAAATGGAGATTTTTAAAGATCAAATCACTTCTGAACTTCTGGATCAAGTTTATGCCAGACCTTTAGTGTATAACTTACCCCCCAACCATGCCCCACTCTTCTGTTCTAGAGCATTGTATTTTAATGCCAGTTGTGTCTGAAATGAGATTTATTTGGGGAGAGGATGGCCATAATCAGCTCCCTAAAGTTATTTCAAGATTCCATTATGAACTTGAAAACTATTTGTATAGGGAGAAAAGCCAGTATGACTTTTTGGTCTATTCAGGAGCTCAGGAGATACCAACATTGCTTGAAAGTTAGGACCTTGCCCAATATCAGGCCACTATTGAAGGAACATTGCATTCCTCCCAGGCTAAGCTGATCACTTCTAATATCCTCACCACATTGCTAACTCAATCAGCCTCCTCTCTGCACTGGTTTCAGACAGGAGGACAGGAAGATGGACTTACCTCCTTTCCAGGGGGACCAAACTGTACTTCCAGCTCAATCTATCTGCATCTGCTGTTCCTACCTAGTTCCAACTCTACAGAACAAGATGCCCTCATGCCAGCCATCCATTGGTGTCCCTCCAACTCCATTTTCCAGCCTGCTTTTTGCATGTGGCTTCCCCCCTGTAGATTGTAGGCTCCTTGAGAGCAGGGACTATCTTTTTATCAGTTTTATTCACACATTTTATCCCCAGCTTTTAACACATAGCAGACACTTTTTTTGTTTATTGTTAATTGTTTTGATTGTGTTTGACTTTTCATGACCTCATTTGGAATTTTCTTGGCAAAAATACTGGAGTTATTTGTCATTTCTTTCTCCAGCTCATTTTACAGGCCAACAAAGTTGAGTGACTTGCCTAGGTTCACACAGCTAGTAAGTGTCAGAGACTCGATTTGAACTCATGAACGTGAGTCTTCCTAATTCCAAACATAGTCAGCACTCTATCCACTGCATCACCTAGCTACCCTTGTAGACACTTAATAAATGTTTATCAAATTAAATTGAATTGGATTGGGTGGGATATTGCCATTTCCTGGGGACCTTCTTTCCCATTCTCTCCCAATGTTCATTAACATTCTAAGATGTCCAGCTTAAGACTCACAAAGCCTCTCCCCCCTCCTATGCTTCTTAATTGTCTTACTCTTCTTTTGTATTGAAATATATTTGTGGGGAACTTTTTTTTACAGGGAAGTAGTATATTTCCCTTCTGGGAAATGTTGTGGGAAAAGGTGGTTCCTCAGGAGAAATATGTGAATATTTTGTGCTTTGGGGTAGGTCAGAGAAGTTGGAAACAAACACAGGACTAGGCAGAAGTCTTGGAAACTTCTGGAAATTGACTTCCTCCTCAGGTGCAGAAGATTTCAGGGATACCTGTACAAGAAAAATGACTGCTTCTAACATAAGAGAGACCATGTAGATCATGGACAGCATATGCAGACACAGAGGAATTGACATGTTAAAAAAGATGGAAGTAAGGATCCTAGATAGCAAGGGTCTGTGTTGAAGGAAACTATTATCTGCACAGAGTCCTGGAGAAAAGCAGCTAATGTTAGATAGGGCTGATGAACCAGCAATGGAAGGATGGAGAGCCTCAGTGGGGAGAAAGATCAACCAAGTATGAAACCATGGAACAGAGAAGCAGAGGAGGGGCCACAAGAGGGACAATGAAGCCCAGAATCACAATTTGCAGGGATAAACCTGGACCACTACAATGACTCAGGTGGACTTTTCAGGTTTAAGGGGAAAGGTTGACTCTTAACTTCAAGGTATATTGTCTCATGTTATTTTACATAGGCTATCTTTTACTGTCTGTTCTTACAGGGTTTTGTATAAAAAGGAAAGCTGATGATTTATGTGGGTTTATTTTATTTACTGCTACTTGATAAAATTATTGTATCAATTAAATTTTACTTTAGTCTTTGAGATATTCAGTTTCCCCCCAAAATTTACCAAAGGCATATAGAGTATAAGTCTGAAGGGCCGTAGAGGTCTCTCTGAGAAGTGAGAATTGTGATTTTTTTATGGGCTTGGATAGAAATCTGTTTTCTTTTTTCCTGAGGGTTTTCTTGTCTGTCTTCTATGTCTACAAAAGTTCTTTTGTGGAATAAATAAAACATTTTATGCATTTAAAATTTTTTAAGGCAAAGTACATGCCAAAATGTTGAAGACTTACTTTGGTAAGAAAAATGATCCAGTTTCTGATGTCTTCAGTGTTTCCTTGCAGCACAAACCAGAGATTTCAAGACAAATGAGACATCAAAGTTCTCTAGCTTTTTTGGAGTTGGAGAGAGTCAGAGAGATTTTCTAAGTAGTATCCCCAGAACTGTCACTTTGTTTTCATGTCAGGAGATACCTGGACATGAGAGTGACACTGATGTAGTTGGTTGTCATTCAGTCATTTTTCAGTCTTGTCCAACTCTTTGTGATCTCATTTGGTGTTTTCTTGGCAGAGATGCTGCAGTGGTTTGCCATCTTTTTGTCCAGCTCATTTTATAGCTGAAGAAACTGAGGCAATAGTGACTTGCCCAGGGTTACACAGCTATTAAGTGACTGAATTCATATTTGTACTAACTCTACAACACTATCCACTGTTCAACCTTTAATACAAGATTCCAAAACTGTTCCAAACCAAGAGAGATAGAAAACATAGGACAAGAGAATCAGGATCCAAAACAATCTTGAAAGTCTAGGAAAATATACTGATTCTAAAAAGAAAAGGGTTTAATGGTAATAAATTTAAATGTAAAACTTGGATTTAAAAAATCAAATGTAAAAGTACAGGGAAAGTGATGGAGGGAAATGATTCTGCACCAATTCATATGAAAATTATCAGAATATTTTTAGTAGATAGTAGACAGTACATATATTTAATATACTTCAATATGTGAAGTGGCAGACAACAAACTATTCTAGCTTAGCTTACGTTAAATGTTAGTTAGATGTAACAGTAAATAGACCTTTGGATAGGGAGATCTCAGTCCAAATCCAGCCTCAGGGATTTAATAGCTATGTGACTGTGGACAAGTCACTTAACCTGTCTCAATTTCTTCATCTGTAAGAGGAGAATAATAATAGTTCTTACCTATTTGGTGAGGTTAAAATGAGGTAATCTTTGCAAAACTTATGTAAGCCTTTAAACACTATATTTTAATGTTTAACTCTTATCATCATCATTATTGTTATTAATTAGAAGCATAGTGTCCAGAGTGAGGAACATGATGGTACCACAACATTCTGGCTGGTCAGACCACATCTGAAGAATTTTGTCACTCCTGAACATTACATTTAGTCAGAAAGTGATGTTAGAACATTTCCAGAATGCTAGGACACTGGAAGTCTACTAACCATTCCATATAAGGACTGGTTGAAAGAACTGGAAAAGTTTAGCATGGAACTGATAAAAATGTGTGGGGTTAGATGTACAGAGTGTTGAGCGAATACTGATTTCAATGATTTGAAGTTGAATAAGGATATATCACATGAAATAGGGACTAGATTTGTTGTACTTAGAACCGCAGGGCCAAACTAGGAACAAGAGGGATAGGATACAAAGTAAGATGTTTCAACTTGATAAAAAGAAAACTTATTAGAACTGCCTAATAATGAAAATGCTCAGTTTCCTAACACTGAAGGTTTACAAATGGAAACTTCATATCACTGTTGGGAATATTAAAAAAAAGATTCTGATTAGGTATGCTTTAGACACAGTTGCTTTTGAAATTCTTTCCAGCTCTGAGACTTTAAGTTATAATATTTGATCTAGGCATTTGAGAATAGATATAATTCCAGCAATCAGAAAATTCAATTTAATAAATTTTACTAAACTGCTGCTAAGTGTAAAGCATTCAGAAATCATTCAAGACAGGGGAAAAATAGTAAAAGCAGATATTATGTTTAACAAATGGTGGATTATTTTGTTTGACTGATATTTGTCAAGGAGGGGAACATAAATCAAAGGGATCAGTTGAGAATTGAGCAAAAAGGGCCTGAATTTCAAAATGAATTTATCAAATAAGTAAATGGGAAGGAATTGAGGGTTTTTGAGAAAGAGAATAACTTGATCTAAGCTGTTCTTTAAGATTATACTGGTTGAATTTGAGGATTCTAGGGAGAGAGAGGAAGCTATCTATGAGACCATTGCAATAGCCTTGGTCAAAGGAAAGCATAGTCTGAATTAAAGTTGTAACTTTATGGAAATAGAAAAAAGACATATCCCATTTTTTGAGATAGAGTCACTTATGACTTCATGAAGAAATGGATATTAGGAGAAAGTAGATGTTTAGAATTCATGTAACTGGAAGAATCTGGTCTTGTTAATAGAAATAGAAAGATTAGGAAGAAGAGATAAATTTGGTAGGGAAAAGGGAAAAGAAGATATTGCTACCCACCTCGCCCAATTATTTATTTATTTATTTTGCTAATTAGCTGTAAAGATCGTTTTCAACATTCATTTTTATAAAATTTTCTCCCTTTCACCACTTCATCTCCCTCCCTAATATAGTAAGTAATCTGTATATATGTATGTAATTTAGGTTTTTGCAAGGCAAATGGGGTTAAGTGGCTTGCCCAAGGCCACACAGCTAGCTAATTATTATGTGTCTGAGACAGGATTTGAACCCTAGCCACCCCTTATGCAGAATTATATTACACATATTTCCATATTAGTCATGTTGTAAAAGAATAATCAGAGCAGGGGGCCTCTAGGTGGCTCAGTGGATAGAGCACCGGCCCTGGAGTCAGGAGGACCTGAGTTCAAATCTGACCTCAAACATTTAATAATTACCTAGATGTGTGACCTTGTGCAAGCCACTTAACCACATTGCCTTGTAAAAACTTTTAAAAAGAATCAGAGCAAAAGGGAAAAACCAAGAAAAAGAAAAAATAACAAATTTTAAAATGTGAAAAATAATTTGCTTTAATCTGCATGCAGGCTCCATAGCAAGGCTTTCCATAGCAAGCCTTTTAGGATTATCTTTTATCACTGTATTACTTGAGTATTTAGTCGATCATAGTTGATCTATACAAAATGTTTTTTGCCAGAGAAAAACAAATATTTTATATTTTTTATATTTATTTTTTATTTTGGCAAGGCAATTGGGTTAAGTGACTTACTGAACGTCACATAGCTAGGTAATTATTGTGTGAGGTCAAATTTGAACTCAGGTCCTCCTGACTTTAGAGCTGGTGTTCTGTCCACCATGCTACCTAGCTTCCCCTATAGTTATTTTAAATAGTTGTAGTATGAGTAGTAGTAGTCCTTCATAATTGAAGAGGACTATTACATCATATATATGATAGGATGACTTGCATATGACATTTATTATAGTGAGCGGATTCTTACGCAAAGACATCCTTTTCACTTCTTTTGCCAGAACCATTTCACCCTATGGCGTAATTTGATATGAAACAGAATTTTTGGTGATGGTCTGGATGTGGGTATCCTTGGCCTTTTGAATGTGGCTTTCTCTCCCACATCAGTGAGGCACCATTGTGCTCCAACAATGCAGATTGTAACACCAAGGTATAGCGAAACCTGACTCTTGATGGTCTGATCATAAGAATTGGGGCTTGGTTACTTGGGGGGTGGGGGTGGGGTCACATAACTTATTTTGAATAGAATTTGTTTTTTGATCTCTTGCTGCTGGACTTTGTTGGCAATATATAGAAATGGTGATGATTGATGTGGTTTTTACCTCATATCCTGCCATCTTGTAAAGGTATTAATAGTTTCAAGTGATTTTTTAGTTGATTCTAAGGAACTGAGTACCAGAACTTTGCAAGACAGAATTTTGAATAATCATGTTTGGAAGCAAAAGGAAAGAAAAACAGTTCCTTCCAAAATGACTCAGAGTTTGGAGGTATTCACTTTGGTGGTTTTCAAATCTAAAAGTTGGAATTTGTGTTCTTCTTCATTTTTGGACATATTTGTCGTCCTCATTTGATCTGACTGTAAGAGACAAACAATGACATGCCTGTGAACAAAATCAATGCAAGTTGGTTGTTTTGCTTTTGTCAGTTCTTTTCTTTGGATTGAAGGATTCCAGAGACCCAAGTGAACTACTGAAAAGAGGCCCGGGTTCTCAGTAGAGTCTCTGCCTTATCAGTTTCACTAACCCTTAAGGAGTGAAAGCAATGCAGCCAGCTAGAAGGTGACACCTCAGGTACAAACCATTTTTTCTTAAGGGATTTCATCTTTTTTGTCTTTCCAGGGCAGAAACTAAGGATTTCAAAACTTGGTAATAGATTGTTCTGTATCACCTTGTTGTCTTATTTCTATTTTATGAAAGAGAAGAAACAAAATAATTGCAACAAGAATAAATTTCACTTCAATTTTTAAAATAAGATTATAAACAATACAAAGATTCATTCATTCACATTCATCATTGGTCAACATGATAAAAACACAAGGTCATCAACTGCCAAATACAGGATTTTTTTCATTTTCTTTCTTTTTTTTCCAACAGTGATTTTAAGAAAATCATTAGGATTTTTGGCCCTCAGTAAAACTTTGGTGCCTGGGGATCAAAGTGCTTCATTTATCTCAGCTACTGTTTCTTTGAATATACTTTGCTTCTTGACAACTTGGAGTTTATTTTTAATTACTAAGGAAATATCAGAATGCACAATTTTATTTTGAGTAGATTTATTGAAGGGATCTCATAGAATTGGGCTTTTAAGCTTTGTGATATAGTTTTTTCCTCCACCAGCCCTGAATGGGACCAAATGTTCCTGGAACAGCTTTGCTATGATGAAAGTGCAGCAACGACTTTTTATACGTTGTCCTCAATAATTCTTTTATTATTATTTTACAATTTGATGGATTGAGTTAGGTTACCATCTATAGATGTCACTCTGGGTCTCACTTTTCTCATCCCCAAAATGAGAGTTATGGACTTGATAACAACTAAGAGGGGGTCTATAGCAATGTTACAGAGTTATCAGAAAACAGATTGAGAGACTATTATAACTTTATTAGTCTGTAGCTAAAATAATTGTACCAGGACAGTGACTCTAATTGTTGAACAACTGCAATTCTTCAACACCTAAGAGGAAATGATCTATTGTAAAAGAATATAGATCTGGAATCTGAGGAGGACTGAATTCAGATACTGTTTCCAACACTTACTAGGTGTGTGACAATGAGCAGGTTATTTCCTTCTCCTGACCAATGTCCTCTTCTGTAAAATGAGGATAATATAAGTATTTTTCTCATAAGGGTGTTGCAAGACCTAAATGAAAGAATATAGGAAAAGAATTTTGCAAACTTTAAAAAGACCTCTATAAATATTTGATATTGTTATTTTTATGGTAACTATAAAAAACCAGTTTGGCATAGAATGGATACAGCAAAGGCAACAAAATATGCTGAAAGGCAGACACAATGTACAAAATATACTGTACTTTGTATCATATAGTGAAATGCCCATCTCTTTTGTAGACTGTGTATCTTATGTAGTCTTCTGATTGATGGAGCATTTTTAAAGTCTCTTCTTTGGGAAAATTAAGTCTGACAGAAAGATGAACTAAATGACAGTCCTTCAGTTTACTTTTTCTTTGAATATACTTTGCTTCTCGACACCTTGGTTTATTTTTAATTACTAAGGAAAAACTAGAATGCACAATTTTATTTTGAGTAGCAATTTTTTTTTTCTGTTTATTGTATTTAGATTTCTGATAGCCATGGAAAACAACTAGCTATGCTGGATAAAATTCATACCCTACAGGAAGAAGTTACCTCCCTCAAACTGGAACTAGAAGGAATAAAATTTAAGAATCAGGAAAAAGACAATCTATGTACAAAAGAAAAAGATTTTTTAAAAGCAGAGAATGATGATCTTACAAAGGATTTAAAACTGAATGAAGAAGCATTAAAAAAAAAAAACAATATTCAAGTACAGTGAAAAAATAAATGTTTTAACATCTGAAATAGCAATGTTGACATCTTAACTGGAGACTGAAAAGCAAAAATAGAGATAAACTAGAGACAAAAGTCAAATCATACCATTCCCATCTGACTTCTGCTATTCGTGATCACGAACAGAGTGAAACATCGAAACTAGATCTAGAAAAATTCTTCCAGGAAGAACGAGCACAGTCACATCATTTACTGGACAGATTAAATTGTGAGTTATCTAGTCTAAGAGATAACAATGGTGTCATTTCTCAAGAACTTTGTAAAGCTAAAATTAAGATGAACAGTTGAGAAAATCAACTATCCTTTGTACAAAATTCTCTCAGAGAAAAGGCACTAGTTTTAGAAAGCCCCCAGAGTGAATTAAAGCAGACCCAAAATAGAGTAAAGGAATTTCAAAATGCAGTTCAAATGGAAAAAGAAAAATTGTATCACAATCTTGTTAAACAAGAGTCCATCCAAGAAAGTTCTGCCCAAATCCACTGTGAAAATATATTGCTTCAACAAGAACTTGAAGATGTCCAACAGCACCGCATCAATAAAGGAAAGATAATAAGTGATCTCTTGAAAAAAGTTCGTGCTGATAATTTAAAAAAATTCTTATACTAGAAAAGATAAATACCAAGTTAATCGGGGTGGCTAGGTGGCGTAGTGGATAAAGCACCGGCCCTGGAGCCAGGAGTACCTGGGTTCAAATCCAGTCTGTGTGGCCTTGGGCAGGCCACTTAACCCCATTTGCCTTGCAAAAAAAACCTAAAAAAAGAGTTAATCCATGAATGTAATCACTTAAGAGAGCTAATGTGTAAATATGAAAATGAAAAAGAAGAAAGAGAGGTAGGACTTTAATATCATTTGATAAGCATTTGTAATTTTACAAAGATAATTAGAAATTTAAATTTTCAACAGGCAAATGATGTTGTCAACGTTTGTTATATAAATTCTGATTTGCTCAGACTTGGAAAAATAGCATGATAAAAATCAGCCTGATACCCATCATTTAGATAAGATGACTTACTTTGTTTAAAAATGTTGTGTAGTCCTTGAAATTTTAAGGGTAGCATTTTAAATTAATAATTGTGGATAGTCAATCACTTATAAGTAAATACTGATGAATTTTAATTATACTAAAACTAAATTTAATACTACAATAGAACAAATTATTTGAAATACATAACCTAAAAGTTATGTTAGAAATAATATAATTCACATTAGACATCTGAATTGAGATACTGTCAAACACAGTTACCTTTTTCATACCTAATTAAACATGCTTATCAATGTGACTAGTTTTGAGCCAAACAATTTTGAACTAATGTAGACATCTAAAACACTAAATTATATTCTCAGTGAAATTCCAAAAACTAGCAACTGCTTTCCTTTAAAATTTAGGACAATAGACTATTGTTCTGCATTAAACATTGATTTTTTTGCATGTGGTAATAGTAACATTTTATAAAAAGTTTTTTGCCATCCCATTACATAATCATTATATATCTGACTATGTTTTCATTGTTTTACCTAGCACTTTTTACTTAATGTCAATTAAAATTACTGTTTCTGGAAAAACAATTTTCCTTTATTGAAGATAAATAATTTTTGTGAACTTAATAACAGTTCTCATTATATATTCAATGGGTGGTGACAAGACTGCAAACTATTTCCTGGGAAGCAACTGTATATTAAAAACTAGATTTTATTTTTAGTGCATATGATCATGTGTTTGAATCTAGTCATTTCATACTGAGATTTAGTTGTGGGTAGTAATTCAATTAATTATACCAATTTTTTTCCTATAACTATTTTACATTGCCTTCTCTTAATTTGTGTTTTTAAAGTTCACTAGACTGTAGTTAAATTTATTTTTATAGGATACTTAATCTTATCTAATATGATAGAAAATTCAATTTTTTTGCTTTTTTTAGCTTCATTTGATATTATGAACATGTGCTATAATTTTCTTTGCTATATACGGAAAATGAACAGAATTTTTATAGCATGTACTTATATGTATGAATATTTACACATGCCAGTATGTATTTGTCTGTGTGTGTGTGTGTGTGTGTGTGTGTGTGTGTGTGTGTGTGTGTGTGTGTTAGTAGATATTCCAACTAGGTTCAGAGAATGAAATGACTTCCCTTTTGCAGGGACTTTGCACCATACTCTGTATACATAAAAGAGAAAACTACCATACTTTTCTATAGGTTCCCCTTTTTCTGTCCATTGACTGCCACCAAGAGTGTAATTTTTATCCTAAAAGAAAAAGGAATGGCTTTGAAGGTTTGCCAAGTACAGTAGATGTGACTAGTAGCTAGTAAACCCTTCCCCCACCTCCACCACCACATCAATCTCTTCAAGAGTTTTTACCAAGCCTCACAAGTATATCAGTGTAAATGATCATTTCTAGGGGACTCTATGAGAGGAAGGAAAACACAACTTTTTCTTATAGATGTCCTCATTATAAAGCCAGGCACAAAGAAATAAGGTGTTTAACTTTTCTAATAAAATGGAACGGAAAAATCCCTATCATTTCTGTCAAGTGTAGGAAGCCGTATATTCTTTCCTCTTTTGTAAATTGGATGTTTTATCCCTTATATGGTTCTGGAGGTATTATAATTGTCAAAAAGATGTTATGAAATCAAACTGAATGCATTGCTTTATAAGGAGAACACCGAGCAAGAAGAACGATGGAATTTGGTCTGTGCTGAATGGGGGGTAGGTGCTAAAGTTAAAAGAGCTCTGGAGTCTCAGAAACTAAGTTCAAATTCTTTTATTATTATTATTATTATTATTATTATTATTATTATTATTATTATTATTATTACCTTGAGCAACTCATTTAGCCTCTTTTAAGCTTAGTTTTCTAACCTGAAAAATGAGATGGTTGGATTACATATGTCCCAGAGGCATCTAGTTCAAAAATTTATGAAACTATATACTATAGAAACTATAAATTCATGAATTTAAGTTGCATATGAAAATATTTATATCAATTAATTTTGAATGTATACTTTAACAATGATTTATGAAATCACTAAAATAAATATGGACATATTCTCTTAGGGTATAATGAGAAAACTTCAGCAAGAAATTACTGATTCCATAAAAAAGCAATCCATGACAGATGCTTCTCTAGAGGTTATATCACATTATCAAAATGATTTAGAAGAAAAGAAAAAACAACTACAGGAGGAAGTTGATCAATTCAAAAGTAAAGAATGTAAAAATCATTAATTTGTTATTAATTGTCAATAATTAAATGTTTTCAGTTTTAACATTTCTTTGTTTAACCAATATCATCATATATTTTCTGAACACTGTGCCTGTCATTTGAACTGACTTAGGACAAGAAAAATAATTTCCACCATTTGTACTTTCTAATTGGAATAATCGTTGTTCTAAAAGAAGGAATGAGGTTGTTTTCTAAGTAACAATAATGATTAAATCGTTTCTATCAGCTTTATTGTCAAAAAACCCTTTACATGCATTACCTCACTTGATCTCTATTATAAATGACTCAGGAATACTTAGTCCAGGGTGATTAAAATGGTTTTTATAAAGATATCTTAACAAAATAACACACCTCCAAATCCCAAACTGCAAGGTTTTTTATGATCTATGAAAGGCTATGTTCCTGCCACCTCATGCCAATCATAGCTTGGGGTCACAATCTGATTTTCATACATTGGGTCCTAACATTTCCCCTGCCCTGCTTATTATACTAATGAGTAAGAACAGCTATTTCCTTGAGCATGCCCAAAGAAGAAGGTCAAGAATAGCTCAACTTAAAAACAAGTGGGGCAATCTTATCTGTTTTAGATCAGATTGAGGTCAACTGCCCATAAGGCAACAATATAGGCAGACCCCTAGTTTTTATAAAATACTCTCCTCCCACTCCTCCCTTCACATTCTTGTGGAACCCCAACACCCACATATTCCTCACAATTTCTAAAACAATTTTGTGAAGTAGAAATTATCTATCCAAATTACTCCTTAAATAAAAGGAAAATTATAATAACAATAAATTGTACATGGAAAGTGAAATAGGATGGATTATCTCATTATTACCCTGTAATTTATTCATCCTGATGTCATCATACACGGTCATGCTATTCTTCTTGTTTAGTTCCTTATACTTCCCTATCTGTGCTTTGGATTCAAGATCTATCCATTCTTCCTTGCCTTGCTTCTCAAGTTCCACTTTCACCTCAAAGAACCTTTTCAGTTTCCAAAAGTATTATTTTTTTTGCCATAAACCTTTTTTTCTTTTTTAGCTGTATTAATTTAAAATCTTCTGAATTATATGTTTCATCTGATATCATATGATTTAGTATTTAACTGTACATTGTTCTCATTTATTATCAAACTATTGTGTCCTATATCTGTCTTTGGTCCCCAACTAGATTGTAATTACTTGAATACAAGGATTATTTATATTTCATTTCCATAAAACTTCCTTTTCACAGCATGTTGCCAGTAGAATGTAAAATTACAGTTGTAGTAGTAACAGTGGCAGCAGTAGTAGTAGTAATGGTAGTAGTAGTAGTAGTAGTAGTAGTAGTAGTAGTAGTAGTAGTAGTAGTAGTAGTAGTAGTAAGGTAGTAAAATAGTAGTAGATAGTAGTAGGAGAAGTGGTGACAGTGGTGATGGTGGTGGTGGTGGTGGTAGTAGTAGTAGTAGTAGTAAATAATTTTTCTAAAAAGATATTCTAGTATTGGATGAAAAAATAAAGTACATGGTTATCTATAAATAGGAGCATTTTCTATCAATGGGAATCTTATCTTTATTTTAAGCTTAAACAAGACATTTTCCATGATGCTATTAATGATCCCAGAGAATATATTTCTTACTATTTGATACCTGACTAGATATCACTATTTACCAGACTGTTGAAGAAAGTCAGTTCTCTAGTCACATTTCTCATGGAGTCTCTTATAAATCTGAATAAGAGATACCTTGTCTGTGAAGAACGTTCAAGGCTACATTTTAGTCAACCATGTTAAATGCTTTACTAAAGTCGATAAAAAATAAACACAGAAGAGCGGGGTGGAGCCAAGATGGCATGAGAGCAAGAATGTCAAAACTTGACTCCAAAAAAACTCCAAAAGTCATCAAATTATGACTAGCCAAAATTTAGAGGGACAGAACCCCCAGAAAGACTGAGCAATACAAATTCCCAGTCTAAGACAACTTAGAAAATCCACAGATAAAGTCTGTTTCACTAGGTCTGGGTGGGGGTGGGGTGTTGGAAAGAGCCGTACCCCAACGGAGAGAGAGTAAACCAACTCTAGCCTTCCAGTAACAGCCCCCAGGGTTCCTGGGTCCATAGCAGAGGGGATAATTTCCAGACCTCTTGGCCCAGGAGTACAGCTTGAAGGCGGGGGGGGGGGTGGGGGTGAGAGAACTCTTCCTCACCAGAGTGAGTATAAAGCCCTGGCTGGTGTTATTAGGGTCAGAGAAAATTCCTAATCTCCAAACAGAGACACTCCACACGATGGAGATGCAATAGCAAGGGTTTATTAAACTAGCTCAAGCTAGGGTTCCATCCTAGGACAGGGCTAGGATTCTGAAACCCTGAGTAAAGTGAGGAGAGCCCTTTATATGGTTCATTTGGGGAGTTTCAAGCATCTGCTGGTTGTCTTGAGATGGTGAGGCGTGTCCTTATTGGATGCATGTCCTCAGGGAAGTTCCCCCATTGCATGGTCTGAGAGCTGACCAGGCAGAAACTTAGGAGTGGAATTTAGGCAAAAGTTCACAGGTTTTGAAATTCAGGGTCTTACAGGAATTAAGCAAAAGTTCATAGCTTTCAACACTCAGGGTCTCACAGTGCCACCTGGAGCTGACCTGCAGTGGGAATCTGTGGCGGAAACCTGTGAAGCCATCCAACACTTCCAGAGAACTCAGCCTACAGACCATAAGGGGGTGGGGAAAAATTGCTGTGGTCTTGCTGCTCTCCCTGATGTTTGCCGACAATCAGACCCAGGTGGCATTCTGGGGTCCCTACTATCATAGAGGAGCAAGGATCCTCCTCACAGGTCCAGGGCAGTAGGGTGTGTGCTTATAGTCATCCACAGGCCAAAGCATAGACCAGGAAAACAGTCAGAGCCTCTCATAAGACCTTGGAGGAATTAAGGTCCCTGTGAGTTGGGGGTTCCCCAACGCCCCCAAAGTCTTGGAAGTGTGGTAAATCAGTGATAAGCTGAGGAAGTTAGAAAACAGAAGAAAAAGAAGAATCTGACCAAAGAAGATTACTCTGGTCCCATGGAAGATCAAAATAAACACTCAGAAGATGACAAAGTCTAAGCTTCTGTAAGATAAGCATTTATAAAAAGGGAGAGATGACTGTGTTTGGAGCAAGTACTTAAGTCCTCTTCCCAACATAAAACAATGCTTAGTGTAAATTTCCAGAATTTTCATACAACTATTTTAACAATTGTATTTTAGATAATTGAATAAATATAAATGATTAAAAATCCATATCTGAATGGTAGCTTTTTGAAAGTCTACTTTTCTTTAAAAAGCTAAAGCAGAAGTTTCATTTTACATAATGGCCAAGTTCCACATTAATCATTTTAATATTATCATCTTTGGTATAGTGTATTGACTTGGAGTATGGAAAATTTAGTCCAATTCACCCACTGTGACTAGCTACAAGACCCTAGGAGAGTTTCTTAAAATTCTTTGTCTCAGGGTAATACTCTAGGATTTATAGTTATGCATAGCAATGATCTACATTGATGAAGTTTCTTATGTTACTGAAATCAGAAATGTTTCACATATTTAAAGTATTGTGCATGTAGCCATATGAAATGAAAATGGATTGAATATAGTGGTGTTTGGAACACAAAAATATATACCTTTTTTTTGTGGGTGCGACTATTTGATGAACCAGTGAAAACCTTGGTGACTTTTTGTACTTATTTTAGTACAGGCATCCTTATTTCAGATTTAAGTACAAGATTGTAATTTTATTTTTGTTTGGAATTTTTATAGCTGAAAAAATCTTAAGAACAGAACATACAGTCACAACAGTCTACTGATGACTTAGAAGATCGTATACAAAAGTAAGATTTAATAGTTTAGTACTCCTACTAATTATAGAGCAAGCACAAAAGAAAAATCTATAAATTGCTGTAATGGATTCATATATAAGATAGAAAGCTAAAAGTTGTTTCTTTTGTTCAGTGGGAGAGAGGAATAATTAGTTAGCTTTGGCTTGTTTTGAGATGAATAAATGACTGACTGACTGAATGAATGAATGATAATGAATGAATAAATGAAAAACCATTTTCTAAGCATTTTGGAGCCAAGTATTGTGGAAATTAATGGGGATAAAATTGCCAAAAGGCAAGTGTCTGCTCTTAAGGAGTACTTACATTCTAATGGTGGCCAGGGCTTGGGATACTTGAGTCCTCAAAGTTTCAGGGATGGTGAACAAGGCTATAGAAATTAAATTGAATTACATACAAAAGTGAACCTGTGCTAATTCATCTATTTCCCCCCTCAAGAACTAGGGTAGAAGCAGTCAAATCACATGTATAGGGAGCCTGCCTTCTAATAATGAAAATCCAGATATCTTCTGGTGGGAGCTGCAAGATTCCTTCCATTAATGATAGAACTCTGGGGCTACATAGTTTCTCCATATGAATTTACTTAACAACTTTTTCTAACTCATTCATTTTGGGAAATTTTGATTGGTAGGGCACTATATGGGTAATTTAGTTTTAGTGGAATTGTCATTTTTATTGTATTAGCTCAGCCTATCCATGAGAAGTTGATTTTTGGGGGTCCAGATTCTTATATTAAATATTTTTCTCTATTAACATTATACAATTCATATCACAGAAAATCTCTAAATAAATTGTATTAAAAGTGCTTTTCAAATATTTGAAGCCATCGTCAAGTGGGAGAAATATTAGACTTGTTTTGCTCATGAATAAAAAAATTGCAAAGACACAAATTTAGATTTGATATAAAGAAAAACTTTCTGACAATTATAATGATTCCAAACAAAAATAGGCTGATTCAAAAAACTAAATTCTGGAAAGTCTTTTAACATCAATAATTCGCAAGGCCTCTTAGAAGTTCTGACCTCTGACTTCTTCTGTAATCCTAAAAATGAAAAAAAAATCTTCCCAAATGAATGACTTAATTAGCAGGAAATAATTTGAAGAGCAGTACTCTTTATGAGAGTTTAAAATGATGAAAAACAATTACAGTGGCAGGTTTAGTGCAAGGTAATCACTGTTAATATTTCAAAATTTCATAATATAACCAGAGTTAAATGGTTAGGACCTTCTCTCTAAAAACGGAATTTGAATTGGTTTGACTGAGGCCACTAGTGTTTTTTCAATCCACCATTCCAATGCCGTATGTCCCTATACCTTGCTTTTCTATTTTAGGGAAAGAAAGTTTTTTCCCCCTGCTGGTAGAATGGTATGTACTAGATTGACTAATAAATATCTGAAGTTACTACTTTTTTAAGATTATAGTATTTGATGATATTGAAACATTTTCCCAACTCTTAATATTTTATAACATGATGCATCAATGGAAAATGTTAAAGAGGTTTCAAAAATATGTGTAAATAAGGTGAAAATCAAATGAAGCACTTTTTAAACCCAAAAGTGTTGTGTTAGCCACTAGTAGTACTATTTTCTTTTCGTATAGTGATAAGTGGCTTAAAATCATCCATCCTACTCTCATTAAGTTTCCTAGTTGAGGTCTGTGTCTGCATTTCTCATCAATATTTACTCAAAAGAATTTACTACTTAACATTTATTGAGTTATTTACCCTTTGGAACCCAGGATTATCACACTTTTTAACTCAACCCTTTTTTTCAGTCTGTCATCTAACCCCTGGGGCTGAAAGAAAACAGATAGGAAGCAGTTGGGGAGCAGAAAGAGGGCCATTACACAATAGAAACTTTGATAAGTGTTGTATATTCCTTTAGGGACTATCACCAGAGTTTTGTAGATGAAAAAGACTATTTTCTCTGGCTTTGTAATTGAACATCTCACCATTCAAATTAGTATAAATTCATTTGTTTTCTCAGTAAAGTCTATCACCATAGAATCAGTGTGCTCACTAGAATGATAAAAAGTAATCTCATTTTTTCCCAAATTCCTCTTAAGGAATTTTTTAGTTTTGATATAGACCTAACATGACGTAAGAAAAATTTGCTGATATCTAGTATCAATTTTATTGATATATCTGCTCACTGTCTAGAAGTGAGGTGGAAGCTAAAATTTCTGGGTGGGAAAGACACTTGAAAAAATCAGAGAACACAAAAGTCAATAAAGAATCCAGTGATATATGGGAATTATGCAGACTGAGAGTAAGTAATAAAATTTCATAATCTCTTCTTTCAGGTTTAGCTTTGTTTTTGATTTGTAAATTTCCCTAAATAACCATTTTAGGAAATGCATTGTGTAGCTATATTGTAAGGAGAATTATATATTTTATTATGGTTGAATTAAAACTAATTTAATCTTAATAGTTTTAAATTATTTAAATTGAAAGACCTTTCTTTTACTTGTGTAATTTACTAACCTGATATTTTATACAAACAGGTTGAAGACCTTACACAACATTTAGAAGCAGCAACTTCAAAATGTTCACAGTTGGAATCAGCAAATCAAAGTCTTCAAGGACAGTTAATTTCTATGAAAATGTTGCAAAAGAAATGTGACAAGATGGAAAAATTAAAAGAAAGCTGGAAGAAGAAATAGTTAATCTTAAGCATCATTTACAAACTACTAACCTGGAACATAGTCAAATAGAACATTATAAACGAGAGATTGAAGAACAAGCAAGACAGGAGATTGTAGAAAAACTAAAACAAGTTAACCTAGTTCTACAGGTTGTTTTTATCACTACTATGTTTCTTAAAATATTACTAATCTAAATGAAAGCTTAGAAGTTTTTTTTCTTTTTAAAATTCAAAATATCTTTTTTCAATTTCTCCCTTTGCAACCCTTTCTGTGGTTTAAAAAAAGAAAATTATAGTCTTTTAAATCATGAGTAAAAATACCTATATATACCATCATTTCAGTTTCTCAGAGTAATTGGCATAATTAAAATAAAATTGAAGGTTTTTTTTAATTCAAGAAATATTTTAATTGTAACAAGGTATTTTGGAAGATTGAGTTAAAAAAATTTTTTTAGAACTATACCTTTTGCTTTTGTAACAATCTAATTATATTAGCATGGAGATAAGAAGCAGTGACTAGCATCCAATGGAAAGTGTGTTTTTTTAGTTGAAATTTAAATCATCTGACTTTGATAGTATTTTTGATGTAGAATCTATTTTTAGAAATTCAGACTTGTCCTCTGAATCAATGATTAAAATTAAAATGGAACCTTACAGAAAATATTAAGAAACATACTTTTCAGGACTGAATTGTGAATTTTTAACACCATTTTTTTTGTTTTTCATTGCTTTAGACACAAGCAGCATCCCAAGAGATCTTGGAACAACTAAGAGAGAATAGAAACGCTTCAATAAGAAATCAGATGGAGCATCGAATTAGAGATCTGGAATCTGAACTCTCTAAAATAAAAAACTCCCATCAAGACTCTACTAAAGCAGAACTAGAGAGACACAAACAACTTTATTCTGAAGAATTAAAAATTAGAAATAGTTGTTAAACAAATTGAAGAAGTAAGCCCAAATACAGACATTAGGACAAAAATACTTAAACTCAACACTTTACCTTTTAAGTTTTCCATTTTGAATTTAAATCCTTAAAGGACATATCTATGACTTCATTGAGAAATGGTAGTTAACTGTAGAGATTGTACTTTTATAAATATTGGTAAATGAGATATTTTTAAAATATTAACCAAGGAAAAAAGAATTCAGTTGGACACTAGAAAGACGATAGTCTGGCTGCAGAGAATCTGCCTTCAAATCTTACCTCTGATGCTTACTACTGTATATATAAACTCAAGCAAGCTTCTTATCTCCCTTAAACCTCAATCTATGAACCTTTGAAAATTATGTGTTTCTCAGTGTGTCTTATTTATATGCTACATTAATTGCCTGGCTGTGTGGGCTTGGGCAAGCCACTTGGGCCCATTGCCTTACAAAAAAAAGCGCCTAAGAAAAAAATAATTGGAAATTGAGGGAAAGCCCATCAATTGGGAAATAGTTGAACAAATCATAATGATCATAATGCTTTCAGATTAAACCTAGAAGGAATTAAATGAACTGATATAAAGTGAAGTGAGCAGAACCAGGAGAACACTGCATTTAACATTGTAGTCACTGCTCCTTGAGTTGGGTTCTGCCTATGAGGAATCATTCAGATTCAGGAAAACAAGGGTAGAAATAAAACAAAAATTTATTAAATAAGTTACAAGACATAGGAAGGGAGAGGGAGAGAGGGGGGAGATAGAGATAGAGATAAAGAACAGCCAAGCAGCAGTGGCTGGGCCACAGGTCAGAGAAGACTGGCCACCCAGAGCTGTAGTCCAATCCAGGTTTTTATGTCTTGCCTGTCATCCAGAGCCCAAAAGGTGAACTCCCTTTTCACATACTGGACCAGGAATTAGGTAGAGAGTGAAGCCAAATTTTACAGTAAACAATCAGTGATACATCAAGAATGGGGGGTATCCACCCAAGCAGCCTTTAAGATTACAGATTGTTCCTGTTACAATCATAATTCTCTACTTCTAACCAATTTACATCTCAAGAGTAGGTGGTAGTCAATGTACATCTCCACCCAAATTCTACATTCACAATTCTCTTCATCTTTCCCCTGCATTAATATGACTTATTTTTCTCTGGTGGAATTAGTGGGAACTTGGCTGTTGTTGAACAAATAAAATTAGTCACATATCTGGGTGATTAATTATCTAGAAACAGTTGAGGTAAAGAGAAAGGTGGAAATCATGAAAAATATATATCTGTTTGCCTTAGTTTCATCCATTTTTGAAACAGGAATAATAACAACAGCTACTCACAGGACTATTGACAGAAAGGAATGAAATAATATCAGTAAATACTATCTGTGTCCTTACCACTGTGTAGTACATAGTAGGTGAAAATTCTGAGTTCTTTCCTGTCCTGTATGATGTCTTACTAAATACTTTTGTTGCAGAGAAACCTGGGTATGGGATTGGTGAGATCAGTTGGAGGCAAACTTTGTTTGCATTGTAAAGAGTATCTTCCTTGTCCATCCACACCTGAGGGCCTGACCTTCAGCCTTACTTGGATTGCATTGTTTTCTGGTGGGGCAACCAGGAAGCACAGACCCTGGAAGACTACCTAAAAGAGAACCCTCAAAAGGTAAAATAAACAATGAGGGACTTGGTCATTCCCATGGACTCTGGGAGAGAATTTCAGGAGATCCAGGGAGGGGTTTTGTTCTCTTTTACTTTCCAATCTCTTGTCCCTGGCCAACTGGCCTGGCCAACTCAATCAGCAATCCATGTGGTGTCTTTAAACTCTTTTTTAACTTTTCCATTACTTTCTTAATATGCTGTAACTTCCTCTGATAAATCTCTATTTTCTTTCCAAAAAAATAAATAAAATAAAATATTTTTGACTCCATGTCTAATATATGTACCAGTCTGTTAACTTCTCAGATATGGTCATATCTGATTTTCCACAATTTATGTATCCTTGACAAGTGGCATTCATATAAGGATTCTTTAAATTGCATATTATTTTTCTATCCGACCAATACTTAAAGAGAAGCTTTCCCTCATCTGGTTTATTTTTCCTTGCTAATAGCATCTTAACACTTAAAATGTAGTCTTCTTTTGGCAAAGCATTGGCATTAAGTGGGGCAGCTGGGTGGCACAGTGGATAGAGCACAGGCCCTGGAGTCAGGGGGACCTGAGTTCAAATCCAACCTCAGACACTAAATAATTACCTAGCTGTGTGGCCTTGGGCAAGCCACTTAACCCCATTTGCCTTATAAAAATCCTAAAAAAAAAATAAAAGAATTACTGAAAATTTCTAAGGAAAAAGATCATGAAAGTAATATTCATGTAAAAATTTTTGAAAATCAATGTGTCATGTTGGAGATGTTAACTGTGAGGCTAGAATATTAACTTGAAGAGCAACTTGAAGATCAGTTGAGTCTGGAGGTCATTCATATAACTATAATTTTAAGGAAGGTATTTTTAGTTTTTAGTATTTTTAGGTTTTTTTAGATTTTTTTTTGGAAGGCAAATGGGGATAAGGTATTTTTAGCTTAATGAATAGAAGACTCACATGACACCTGAAAGTTGTTACCAGACATGTGAAGGACTATAATGCACAAAAGCGATCCTATTTGTCAGTTAGTCTAAAATCTGGAACAATGGAAATTTTAAGCAAATAGACATAGGTTTGATGTCATGAAATCTTTGTAACAATTAGAGTCATTTATAAATGGAATGGGTGGTTTAGGGAATGATGTGTTTCCCCTTGTTTCAATCAAAGGTTTGATAACTATTTATTGGATATATTGTAATTTTACTGTTGAATCATGCCCCGACCCGCGGGGCAGAAAAATGGGGTGTCGAGGAGGACCCAGCCTGAAAAGGAATGGGTGAGAATAAGGAGAGTGAGACCCAAGGATGGTGGATAAGGTCTGAGTTTATTTGAGAAAGTACATGCTTATGTAGAGAAGGAACAAGGGGATTAGTTTAGGGGTGGAGTTGGTATGCCTTGGCCTGAGAGAAGGGATAGTCTGTGGTCTGTTTGTTCTTGATAATGGAGGGTGAGGCCTCTTTTCTTTATCTTGGCCCTTGGTATGCCTGGAATTTTGTTTGCTCCTTTTATCTTATCTGACAGGGGGCTTCTTGGCTCCTGGTATGTCTGGAATTTGTTTTGCTCCTTTTATCTTATCTTATGGGGCTTCTTGGCCCCTGGCAGAATCATTTTTTCAGTCATATCTGACTTCATAATTGCATTTGGAGTTTTATTAGCAAAGATATTGAAGTGATTCATTTCCTTCTCTACCTCTGAGGAAACTGAGGTGAGCAGGGTTAAGTGACTTGCCCAGTATCAAACAGCTAATAAATATCAGATTTAAACTAAGGAAGATGGACACTGCTGACTCCAGGACCTGCACTCTAATCACTGAGTCATCTATCTGCCCCACATTGCATTAGGAATAAGTTAAACTAAAAGGCTGCCAAGATGCTGTTCGATTCTAATATTCTGTAATTTTGAAATTCTATGGTTAACTACTACCCTCTGGTGTTATTTGATTTTTCTGAGTCTCCAGAGAATTAGAAAGTAGAATTAAGAATAAAAAGATATTGATTAAAAACATAATACCTTTTAGAAAAAATACTATTAAAATTATTTTAAGTTGAATTAACATATTTAAAAAGGACATTTCAGTAAATCTGTAAACTCCTCATCTATTTGGATTTATTTCCACCTGGTTTTCTGTATATTTCTTACTCATGTTCTGCCTTAGATCCTCTAATGAGGAGTAATGTCATATTCTGGAGGTCTTTTTCTATTTTATGAGGACTAAGTGACACCTTCAGATATGCCATTAATTCTCCTTTTTTCTTGTTCAATGGCCTATTCTGAGCATATATATTTCCTCAGGTATATATATTTTATAAAGTTTATACTGATCATTCCTTATTGGAAATGGGATGTACCTACTGATATCCACTATTATCTTTTCAGTCACCCAAAACTTGAATTTTATATGATTTCTTCTAAGATTCATAAATAATCATTACCACTAGAAAGATGAGTTGAAAGATGGGCTGGAAGGCTGATAATTATTTAAAGCACATCATCAAAACTTCTTTGGTTTTTTTTGTTTTGTTTTTAGGATTTATCAAAAAATGAAACTTGATCTTTGCATTTGCATTAAAGACCATTAGAATGTGAATTGTTTCAGGGCACAGAATTGTCTGTCTCTCTTTCTCTGTGTTCCCAGACTCTGCACTTAATAAATATGTATTGTCAGACTGACTCTTTCTTGAAAGAAGATGCCCCTTAAGACCAGCTTTGGTCTACTGAATGAAATGCTATTTTGAATCACCAACTCATGGGATTTTTGTATAATCTAAATTTTTTATTCATTTGTTTTTGTAAATTTGTCAATTGGCTGTAGCATATTCTTTGTGAAAGTTCATTTCCTTAATGCAGCAAAGTCAGGAAAGCATCACACACAGGAATTTATGCTATGGAGCAAGCCTTGGAATCCTAGGAATGGGAGAAAGCCTTCAGGAACAGGTCGTGCCTTTCTTCTGCCCTAAAAGACCTCAGCAGCAGAAAGAAACAACAAAAAACAATAACGTGAAGAGATTTTGATTGAATACAAGAGACCTTAAAATAGTGATAAATTTCATAGATGACATTAAAAAAGGGAAATCTTCAACACTAGTTGAAGTCTTTAGAAGTATTAGAGATTTGATGAGAGAGACATAGAGCTATGATTTCATTGATGTAGTAGCTGCCCAGTTATATATATATTTTATTCTTATAAAGATTTTCTCAAGTTTAAAATGTATGCATATGTATCAATAGTAAACATTGTCCTTCCAGTGGATATTTTTGAATGTTACAATATTGTCTGAATTTTTATCTAATCTTTTATTATCTTCTCCTTTATTCCAAAACTTATGAAATGACTCCTCAGTGCTTTCTTAATTATATCACAAGCAGATTACTTCATATTTGATCTGGTTTCAGAAATCATCTTCAATGCCATTTCTACATATTCTTCTTGGGATCTAAGGTGTTAAAATGCAGTTATGGTGACTTGATCAAATAATAATAAAATATACATTGATGTATAAATATTGAAAATAAGTTCCATTTTATAATGTATCTTCAGTCAATTTCACTTGTAAATACTTAGGAATTCAATGGAATCATTTAGATGTAGAAGAGATCTTACAGTTCATCAAGTCAGTTATGTCTTTACCCCCACTTTACAGATGAGAAAAGCAAGGCACAAAGAAGTTCATTGACTTACCCAGGACCACAGAAATAGGAAGTATTTCAAGCAGGATTTGAATTCAGTTCATTCGGAATCCATGTACAGTATCTTAGCCCCCTGATGCCTTATTGCCTTTCCAGAAACCTTAACTGAATTTCATAAATAAAGTTTTCATAGTTTTGTTTCTTCTTTTCATAGTTGTATGAGTCTTCCTCAGCATTTTACAATTGAACTTATGTTCTGCATCAGGTTGTCTTCCTTGCCTCCTAGCTTTAGTAGGGAACTTAAAAGTGCATGGTGGCTAAAATAGTTTCTTGGCTCTTTTGACCCCTTTGAGCTGCTTGTTTTTTATCATTTGATCATGATTATCACCATTTCCCACAAAAATGTTAATGTCTTTGCCATTTTCTATTTCTGATTTTTTTTCTGATACTTATTTCCATTTCTGTCTTTTAATAACCAATTTCAATTATTGTCATTTTTTCCTTTGGTACTTACCAACTAACTCTTCAGGAAGAACATATTCAGGAGAGACATACAGCAGACAAACATAAATTCTCAATAAACTAAATTTTTTTTTGAAAACGTGGTCTATCTTTTCCAGAATACTTTCTGGAATCCTCACCTGTTCCCATCTTGTTTTTAAGCACTAAACATCAAAATAAGTTTTGACTTTTCATGACTTCATTCGCTTCAATAGATAGAGGCATGGAGATTACAATTACCTTCATGGTTGTGGTCTCATAATAAACTTAATAAACATTGCAAAATACCATGAAGAGCACTGGTTCTTATTACTTTGGTACATGGTGAAAGCAATTGTAATCTGTCCTTCTAAGTCATCCTTCAGTCTAACTACTACCTTGTTTTATCTATTAGCTTATTTCAGCAGCATCAATATGGATGTTATTGATTTCATAGAATCACATGACATTTTATCATTCATTTAATATTAAAATTGTCAATAGTTAATATTTCTAAAATAACTAAAACAATGTTTGACTCTTGCCACCATGTTCATTTTCTAGAGGAGGGATGCTATATTTTCTTTATTTCATGGGTTACCTTTCATGGGTTAGACCACTGTCAGTGGTCAAGGTATTTACCAAGGGATCCCTATGTATTTAACTCAGTTTGTCATTCATTAATTGAACAAGATTTTCTTAAGCACCTACACTTTAGTAGGCATTGTACTTGCTCTAGGGAGAGAAAAAAAGGATAAAACAGTCCCTACTCTGAAAGAGCTTACATTCCATTGTGGGTTAAAAACAAAGCAAACACAGCAACCTATATAAATCTAAGGAAAAAGCAAAATGATTACAAATGCATACAAAGTAATTTGGTTGTATATACAACTTGTATATACTTGAATTGAAACTTCAAAGGAAATTGGGGATTCTGAGAGACCCAGGGAAGTTGGCATTATCTCTCCAGCATGGGAGAATGCCATTGTAAATTGCTGGAGACGGGAGATGGAAAGTCTTTATAAGGAACAACAGATAGTCTAATTTGCTTGGAACTTAAAGAAATAATATACAGTAAGCCAGAAAAGGTATGCTGAAGCCAGATGCCCAAGAGCAGTTTTTTGCCCCAGAATACATGAAACTTTTCACTTGTGGTAGAAACTACTAGATTGTGTATTCCATGGGCATAAGCTTTCAATATCACAGAGTCAGCTCCTTGTCACAGTGAGAGCTCAGAAAAATATTTCTCTGTTAACAGGTTGGAAACACAGTCACTGTCATGAACTGTCATGCAGCAAATGACTCCTTATAGCTCTTAATTACCTTTGACCCCTTGTAGCCCTCAGTTCTTGTCTTTGAAAGTCTTCCTGACTTCCCACAATGTTAGACAGATCTATATCCTCCTCTTACCTGTGGTGTTATGAAGGCCCTCTCAACCACTTCTACTACCCACTACAACCACTACTAACTATAACTCAGACTTATAATGTCCACAGAAGGGCCAAGGTCACTATCCTAGAGCTTGTAGCTGAAAATGCTTAGCAAAGGGATATTTAATTCTTCCATTTTGTGAAGGTTTTTGTGTAAAGTGATCAGATTCAACAAATTCAATAGGTATTTGGGGCATTTCTAGCAGACCCGTTTTCCACAGCACAATATTGCAACAATTTTCACAAACTGCATGTGGGGAACATCAAAAATGTCTTCAGGGATGGCTAGGTGGTGCAATGGATAGAACACTGGCTCTGGGGTCAGGAGTACCTGAATTCAAATATGGCCTCAGACACTTAGTAATAACCTAGCTGTGTGGCCTTCGGTAAGCCACATAACTCCATTTGTCTTGCAAAAACCTTAACACTCTCTCTCTCTCACTCTCTCTCTCTCTCTCTCTCTCTCTCTCTCTATGAGATTCTAATCTATCCAAGGGGATGTTGAAAAAGCCTTTTCAACATCCCCTTGGATAGATTAGAATCTCTTAAAAAACTCAGTTCAGCAAATGGAGTATCCATTACAACATCTTCCTTGGACTGTTCATTAACTGAGGAAGATAGAAAGATGGTGAAACCCTACAAAGTATATGTTGGGGAAGAGTTTCAAAGTCTTCAAGAAAAGATGAAATAGGTAAAAGTATGACACAAATTAGGATAGGGTATTAGGAAAGGAAAGTTTAAATGGAGGGCCAAGTTTGTCTGAAAGATCAGGGGTAGTTGCTTGGAAAAGTTAGCATTTAATCTGGTCCTTGTAAAAAATCCAGATGATTTTTACCTGGTAAAAGTAAGATGTAGTGGGAAGGGTGTCTAACTGTCTCAGAGCAGAGAGGCTAACAATACTGGTCTTGGTGCTAGTTCAATCTCACCTTGGATAGGCACCCTGACTCTGGGACTCTGGTGAAGTCACTCACCCTCTATCTGCCTCAGTTTCTTCTTTATTTTTTTATGTTTTTGCAAGGCAAATGGGGTTAAGTGGCTTGCCCAAGGCCACACAGCTAGTTAATTATTAAGTGTTTGAGCCCGGATTTGAACCCAGGTACTACTGACTCCAGGGCCGGTGCTTTAGCCACTATGCCTCCTAGCCACCCCTGGTTTCTTCTTTAAAATGACACGACTCTATGAGGCAGCTAGGTGGCTCAGTAGATAGTGCACCAGCCCTGGATTCAGGAGGACCTGAGTTCAAATGTGGTCTCAGACATTTAATAATTACCTAGCTCTGTGGTCTTAGGCAAGTCACTTTACCCCATTGCCTTACAAAATCCTAAAAGAAATGTCTTCAGCCAGTTCTTATACCAACTCTCATTATGAAGCTCTCTGTATAGGACTTTGAGTTCAGAAGTAGGGATACACACAAGGCTAAGCAGAACCCAAGGAGCATGTGACAAACTACACCAACTTTGACCTTGATACCTTCATCTCTTCGGTGCAATCTGTCCTAACTTGATCACATATTGCACATTGAAGATTGGAAACAGGATGACGTAAACTGTAATTTTTTATAAAATGTGGAACAGTCTCCCCACCTTCTATTTATATTTTTTTTGATGTAAGACCTGGTGAGATTCATCTACTTAACTATTCCAGGAGATGATTCGATATAGGACAATACATATTGGTTCCTTCTTTCCTAAAAACTGAAACATGGCAGCTCAAATGGCCATTGAAGATGTAGGTCAGTCTAGATGAACAGATGTGTTTGGGAGATAACAAAATATTAATCTTCCAGGTTTGAAAGTATCTGGAAGCATATTCCTAACATATATGAAAAATTAAGCAAACCAGTTAAGGGCATTCCCTGATGTTGAAAACAGATCAAAATTAGGTCTCTGTCACTGATTACTGTGTAACCTTGGATTAGTATCTTGATTTTAAATACAATTATCTTTCAAACTCTTCCCAACACAGTTTTGATATTTTGCAGGTCAGTATTAGAAATTAAATGGGAATGTGTATGTGGTGGGGAGGAATATTTCAAAAGTTATAGAAGATATATGGATGCCAGCCAATGACACAGAACCTATTACTTAACCTAAATTTTGCAATAAGGTATAATCTATGCACTCCATAAAAGAAAGAAAGAAAAAAATTCAGACTTTTTCTCTGGTATGAAGGCAAAATATTTTACAAGAAATTTTCAGATCATGGGGGTGCTGCCCTCCTAACCCCTGCACTGGAGCAGAGATAACTGTACTTTGCTATATTTAGTCTCTTTAAATTATGCATAATTCATAGATAGTTAGAGACCTGTCTATAGATAGATAAATATAGTTGCATTTATTGTTTTCCTATTGCAATATGAACTTGTCAGACACAAGCATTTATTAAGTACTTAGCTCACAATGTACTAGATACTGTGCAAATAGGAATCATTTAAGTTGTTTGGCTTTTTTTTTTAACATTCTCTAGTTCCTAACATGGTTCCTCTAGATTCACAGTAGACATTCATAAATTATAGATTGATTGTTTTATCATGACCTCCGTGTTCTCATCTGTAAAATAAGATTAGAACTAGCTGACCTCTAAAGTTACCTTATCGCTCTATAATAATATACTGGTACTAGCTAAATTTGTTACTGCATTCTTTTGGGATGTAGGTATAATAATGCATTCATAAGAAATAATTATTTCATATCTATTTTTATAATTGCTTTGTAATCATTATAGTGGTCTCTTTAAGTGCTAAGGATATTTTATATTTTGAAATGATCTTTAGAAGACCCTATGTAGTGATGGTCCTATACTAAATTTGCTTAAAGAAAATTATATTCAAAATCTGAGACATGAATACCATGTTGACAAAATTCAAGTTTCTTTGCATATAGTCAATTGTGATAAGCTGATGATTCTGATAATAATCTTATTTTGTTAGACCAATACATTATCTATTTAATGACTAATGATCTAAGCTAGTATCTAAATTTATTAATCATTTCTTTGTTTGCAACAGTTTAAAACCTTTTTTGAGTTCTGTGTATTATCTTAAGTTCATTATTCCTCATTCACTTTATTGTCCTGAATTTTATTTCAATGTTATTTCAGTTGCAGTAGAAATTAGAAGAGAGTATAGCCAATGCAGGCACATCCAAACTATTTATAAATAAAATGTTTAGTTTGATGTTATCATTAATTTTTATATGCATGAAAAACTCCCACAGATGTCAGCCATTATTATTATCCTTAAGATATTGGTTGATTTTAGAGCAGCTCATCAAATTATTCTTATAATATTTCTATTTGCCCTCTGGAGTAGAAGTAAGTATATAAACTACAATTATAATTTTGTTCATACTGGTCAGTTTCTTTACACTCAAGTTGATTTCTATTTTTTCTTATCTTCATTATTTTATTTGTCTATTTGTAGAAAATGTAAATAACACTTTCTTTTAGTTCATTACTTCTTTTATTTTTTTGTTAAATTTATAACTAAATTGTTGATATAAATATTGTTCTTTCAGTACTATTTATTACTAGACAAAATTGTAATTTAAGACCGCTAGTTGAATTGATATTTGTAGATGGTTTGGGAAATGTGGAATTGGTTTTGATTTGAGCTTCAAAACAAACCTGCATGGTATGTGACTTTCAGGAAAGCTTGAGTTTAAGTCCTCCTTTTGATACAAATTGCATATGGAACCATGGACAAATCATTTAACTTCAGTGACCAAGAAACTTTAAGACTAAGGTGGACCTATAACCATTGTTATGATTCTCACACCCATAATTTAACATGATTAATTTTGAATACCTAGGGGGAAAAACATCACACACAAACACACACACACACACACACACACACACACAATATAAATTATTTTTTCCATCTTTTTCCCCAGTTAATGTTGGAACTGAATCTACGTCTTGTAGGGCTTCTCCATTAGGATCAAGTGAAGAATCCTCAAGCTTACCAAATCTGAAGCAGGGTCCAGTTTCCAGAGCAACTCAGGAATACATAGACATTTTAAAGAAAAAGTACTTGATTTAAAGGAAGAAATAATGTACATCTATCAAATAAAATGAATACTAGACTTTCCATTAAATATACAAATGTGAAATGTGTTTTGTCATAAGTTTCAATATGTAGTAATATGTATTTGAAAAATATTTGTATAATTCTTTATTAAAAGCTTTGTTTCATTATTTCTGTAAAACTGGTCCCAAATTATTAGTTGTAGGTGGTCTAGAATCTGTTAAATTATTTATAATACTTTAGCTATCTATCTATCTTTAAAAGTTGTACTGTGTTTTCTATATAATATCATTTTATTTTGGCCTAAGCATTTAGCAAATTTAGGTAAAATTATTTTGATATATTGATGCTATTTCTACTCTCAGAATTTGAATTTATCTGTAACAGTACTGTAAAATTTATAGATTTGTTTTTTAAATTGAAATTTAAGTTATTTTAGGCTACAATGTACTTAAACATTTTTGTTTTTAAACTATATATATATATATATATATAATAGTGTATGAAAAATTTCTATATCTGTAGCTCCTTCCTTTATTCCTCCCCTTATCCCTATTCCCCTCATTGAAAAAATAAAAGAGTAATCCTTCATGACAAATATGCATAGGCAAGGAAAACAAATTTTCTCACTGAATATATACAAAAATATAGAGTGTTCCAAAAGTCATGATACATTTTAGGCTTTAATTACTTGAAGTGTGAATGCTATAAATTTTTGAAAAACATAATTTGCAAGTTTAGTTATTTAAATTTTAAAATTATTTAGTTTTGTCAATTTTGAATAAACAATATAAATTTTAACAAGACAAAGCACTCTGCCACTGTATTTTTCTATATATAAATTTATATATATATATATATATGAAAATTGGGATTATATAATGTAATATTTACATACATATAAAATATGTATGGGAAAATTTTAAATATATATTTTCTATATATAAAGTGCAACAGTTTCTGAATGAAGACTTTCTCAAACTGGTTATCCATCAAAAGAGATCTTCTCCTTTAGCCACTTTTGTTATGTCTACATTATGAACATGTATTGGGCAAAAACTCTTACAGAATTGATTAAGCTGGGGAATAAAGGAAGAATCCAGGTTGATTCTATTAAATTTCCAGTCCAGTAGGAGCTTACTGATAAGTATTTGTTCAATGAAGAAACAACTAAAGGTAGCCTACCAGGCATCAGTTTTCCTATCTTTGGACTTGAATTAGAGGCCAGAGATGGGCTGCATCTTTGACACTTTCTTCGTCCTTTTAGAGGTTCTGCCCAGTTTACCCTAGATTCAGGGACAGGTTTTCTCATACTTCACATCGTGTGTGTGTGTGTGTGTGTGTGTGTGTGTGTGTGTGTGTGTGTGTATTTTCACACAGCAAAACTCAAGACTTTGGATTCCCTCAAGACGTCCAAAGGCGGAAGCCAAGATGTTGGAAAACGCTTCTCATCCGCTACCTCTGTCGAGACACTGTTGGAAAGTGCTGAGAACAAGGCAGAGGTAAGCTGCCAATCAATGTTGTCAGTCACTCAAAATCCACATAGAGAATCCAGAGTGAGGAGTCAGGGTGTCCAGAAACAGACATCACTGGATTATCAATCAGACTCAAGAAGCCTTGAATTAAATATAATGATGTGAGCCTGAAGGTCCTAAGGAATGCTCAGCAAAAGAAAAGCTTAAAGGAGGCCAAGGAAATACCCCAGAGGAAGTGTGTCAAGGGGACTAAGAAGCACAAAGCTGAGGTGAAGGGAGAAGAGAAGGGAGAATCTGAAGAAGGGGGACAAAATTTTGGAGGACAAGAAGGAGGATAAGGTAGTTCCCAAGGGGAAAGCTCACTCCATTGGACAGGGAGAAGAGGAAACTTTGAGGGATGACATCTTCCAACTAGTGAACATGAGAATAACAGACTCCCAAAGACTTGGCTGAGAATCTGGGCCAAGAGATAGTGACCATGGCTGAGGAGAAGCTAGATAAGCAGTAACCAAGCTGGGAGCTCTTCCAGACCATCTGTCCTTTTCTACCATATTCCCAGGAGGAAGAGGTGGTGGAGGAAGTAAAGGAGGAAATGGAGGAGGAGGAAGTGGAGGAGGAAGTGGAGGAGGAGAAGGAAGGAGGAAATGGAGGAGGAAGTGGAGGACGAGAAGGAGAATGAAGTGGAGCAAGAAGAAGAAGAGGAGGAAGAAGAGGAGCAGAAAGAAGAGGAGGAGGAGAAGAAGAAAGAGGAAGATGTGATCTTAGAGGAAATGGAGGGAGAGGCAGAAATTGAGTCAGAGGAGTTGGAAATTCAGAAGGTCAGAAAAAGGAAAATGTTTTCCTTCGATATTAAAGGCGTAACCTCAGAAGAGGAAGAACTCAGGAAGCAAGAGCAGAAGATGTTGGAGGGACAGAAGCAACTAGAGGAGGAGGAAGAAAGACTGGCCAAGGAAGAAGATGATCTGGCCAACAGAGAGGAAGAACTGACCGGGAAAGAAAGAGAATTGACCTAGTTAAAGGCAGAACTGGGAGAGGTAATGAAAAGGAAGGGAAAAGAGGATGAGTCTGGGGTCTTAGAGGACACAGCCTTGTTCAAGGATAGACAGGATGAGTCAGAGGCTAAATTTATGCTGAATTTGGAGGGCAGAATTAGGGAAAAGGAAGAGAGAAGGTTGGCTAAGGATGAAGATCTCATCCCTGAGGAGGACCAGGTCTCTGTCTCTCAGGATGAACTGACTGGGGTGAAGAAGGAAGCTACAAAAGGGCAAGATGGAAAGAGTCCCAGAGAAGGGATTAGAAAGGGAGAAAGATAAGACACAAGAAGAAACAGAACATCTTTGGGAGAAGAGGCCCTTGGAAGAAGCGCTAGAAATACCTATGGCAAAAGGGATTGTGGAGGAAGGCACACCAAAGGAGAAGTCCTCTGAGGAGGGGCAACCTGAAGAGAAGCCCCCTGAGGAGGGGTGGCCTGCAGAGAGGCCTCCTAAGGAGAGGCTGCCTGGGGAGAAGCCCTTGTTTTGTTGTTGTTGTTGTTGTTGTTTAGGTTTAAGGCAATGGGGTTAAGTGGCTTGCCCAAGGCCACACAGCTAGGTAATTATTAAGTGTCTGAGACCGGATTTGAACCCAGGTACTCCTGACTCCAAGGCTGGTGCTTTATCCACTACGCCACCTAGCCGCCCCTGGGAGAAGCCCTTTGAAGAGGGACTACCTGTGGAGAAGTCCCCTGAGGAGGGGCTGCCTGGGGAGAAGCCCTCTGAGGAGAAGCTGCTGAAGAAAAAGCCTCCTAAGGAGAAGAGGCACTGCCTGAGGAGAAGCTGTCTGAGGAAAGGCTGCCTGAGGAGAAGCCCTCTGAAGAGGGGCTGCCTATGGAGAAGCCCTCTGAAGAGGGGCTGCCTATGGAGAAGCCATCTAAGGAGAATCAGCCTAAAGAGAAGACATCTAGAGAGGGACTGCCTGAGGAGAAAGCACTTGAGGAGAAGCCATCTAAGGAGAGGTTGCATAAGGAGAGGCTGCTTGAAGAGAAGACATGCAAGGGGGGCATGCCCGAGGAAAAGGTACCTAAGGAGAAACCTTCTAAGGAGAGGGCACCTGAATAGAAGCCATTTAAGGAGAAACTGCCTAAGCAGAGACCATCCAAGGAGAGACTGCCCAAGAAGAGGCCATCTAAAGAACAATTGTCTGAAAAGAAGCCATCTAAGGAGGAGCTGCCAGAGGAGAAGACACCTAAAGAGAAACCATCTAAGGGGAGACAATTTAAGGAGAGGCTGCTTAAGGAGAGACCATCAGAGGAGAAGTTGCCTAAGGAAAGACCATCTAAGGAGAGGTTGCCTAAGGAGAGGCTGCCTACGGAGAGGCCATCTAAGGAGAGGCTACCTAAGGAGAGACTGCTTAAGGAGAGGTCATCTAAGGAGAGGGTGCCTAAGGAGAAACCACCCAAGAAGAGACCACTTAAGGAGGAGACATTTGAGAAGGAGGTATCTAAAGAGTGGCCATCTGAGGAGAGGCCATATAAGGAGTGGCTACCTAAGAAGAGGACTTCTGAGGAACTGACATTTGAGGAGAAAATGTCAGAAAAATGACCATCTGATGAAGGACTGTCTGAAGAGAGTCCATCAAAGGAGAAACCCCCTAAAGAGGCAATACTTGAGGAGGGAGTGTTAGAAGAGAGACCATCTGATGAAGTGCCTTTTGAAGAAGGATCATCTGAGAAGGAGACACTTGATAAGCAGATACTCCTGGCAAAAGAGCTAGAGCTGTTAGAGAAAATTCAGGATTTGCTTCAAAAGCAAGGAAAGCTGTCACTTGACCAGATATTACCAACCAGGCAGAAAATGGTTAAATTCACAGTGGAGGAATTTAAGATCCCCAGGAAAGAAATAAACCTGTTGCTAGAAGAAAATCAGCTTGCTGCAGAAATGGCAGAGGTGATCAAGGAGGAAAAGGAGCTACTCCAACAGAAGCAAGTGTTGTTGCAGAAGGAGATGGAGCTGAGCCGTACTAAAGAGTTCATAGGGGAAGAGAGCTTTGTTTTACAACAAAGGATGCTTAGGGCAAAGAGGAGAAGACTGGATGAGGAAGAGAAAGAAGTGGTCATGGAGAAAAAGGAGCTCTTTGTTGAGGAGATTTTCTTGAAGAATAAAAGGAAAAAGCTTCAAGAGGAAAAGAAAATAGACAAAGAAAAGAGGCAGCACCAAAAGACTGGAAGAGTAGAGCCTTCTTCAATTGGGGAAGTGAGTGAATCCTCTGAGAGAGAGAAGCTGTCCATCTTGAAAGAAAGTGAACTTGTTGAGAATGAAGAATTGAGTGAGGAGTCCAACTCAGATGAGGAATGGGCAAAGCTAAGGGAGCACCAGTTGGACAGTGAACAGAAGAGAAAGCAGAAAACAGAAGAGGAGGAGAGATGGAAGCTTCAGGAGAAGAGGGATTTTTCCAGGACAACGAAAGCTATAGTAGAAGATAAGGACTATGAGAAAAAGGCAACAATGAGGTGGGAGCTCTGGAAATGGAGGAGGCAGCTGCAGAAAGAAAGATTTCTGGAGGATGAGAAACAGCTTGTCAAGGAGGAGAGTAAGAAAATAGAAAAAGAAGCTCTTCTGACAGAGATGGGGAAGGTTAGAGTTTCTGAAGGTCTAGAGAGACCCTTTCCAGAAGGAGAGGGAAGTAGCCCTGAGAGAGGAATATCTGGCTCACCACAGAGAAAGTATGGCTGATGTGGAAAGAAAGCTGGCAAAGAAGGAGACCAACCTGGTCAATTTTGAAAAGTCAGTCTTCAGTAAAATCATCATGAAGGAATGGAAGTTGGCCATGAAATAAAGAGACAAGCTCTTTGAAGAGGCTAAGTTGACCAAAGAGGATATAAAGGAGACTCGGGAGCTGAAGAAGGGTTGAAGAGCCTTAAAATAAAGGTTCAAAAATATAAGAAGGAAAGGAAATGGGGAAAAGAGGAGAGGGTCAGGACATTCAAGGAACGTGGTTTGGAGATGATTTTGGAGGAAGAGGAGGAGGACGAGAAAGAGGAGGAGGTAGAAGAGGAAGAGGAGATGGAGGAGGAGGAAGAGGAAAAAGCAAAAGACATATCTCGAATCACTGAAATGGCTATGGAAAGGAGTCCATTCATTTCAAAGAAAGGCATTTTGAGGAAACTTAAAGGCATAGCAGTTAAGAAGAAAGACATGGGGCAAGAAGTTATGAAGCCAGTTTCTTTCCCTCTGGTGGGGGAAAAAGAAACTACCAGGAAACTGTTCAGAAACTTGAAGATATAATGCCATGGGTAACCAGTTCATGGGAGGTCACCAGTTCATGGCCAGCTATCAAGAACAAACTAATTCTATCCCAATTTAAGGATAAGCTTCTGAAGCCTGGGGAGGCAGTGGCTCTGGAAGATAAAGCCAAAGGTCAAAAAAAGAGAGAAAATGAGTCCCCCTGAAGTTTCACCAACTCAAAAAGCTCAAAGTTCCTTCTTATGTTCCCAAAAAAGAGAAGCTAAAGAGCAAGGCCAATGAGAAGTGGTTTCAGCTACTGCAGCAGATCATGTTAGGACAACCCATCAGGGTGGCTGATGTCAACCTCACTGATGACAGTCTGGAACTTAGTGAGAAGGATCAGGAGTGGCTGAAAGTCACTCTGCAGAAGCTCCAGGAAGAAAAGCAACTTTCCCAAAATACCTACCAACGCCTGTGCCAGCTGCTGGCTAAAGCCCTTTCAGAGTCACAAAAAGAATGGCTGCACTTGGGAGCCCTGAAAGCCATCACCTCACCCCAGAGAGGGCCTGCTGACATTGGGCCTCAACTCTCCCAGGCTGAGAGGAGGAAAATCTCTATAGACTCAGAGCACTTAAAGATCTTCCCTTCCATCAAGAGAGAAGAGGCTAATCCTCGGCTCAAAACTATAACTGAGTCAGAGTCAGTGGTGTCCATCCTTGCCATTGTGCCGGCCACCCCTTTGGCTACCAGGGTCTCCACTGGCTCTTCCACCACTATAAAAGGCTCAGATCCTATGGCCCCTGGAAATTGGAAAAAGGTTTTCAATTGGAGTTCAAGGGCAAGGGGTGGTAGCTCTGTCATCCTTGACAGATATGCCCCAGAGTGCTTCTGCTTCTGTGGAAAAGTTACCTTTGATCTGTTAACTGAAAAGGAAAATCCAGGCTTGGAAAAAGAAGGGATTTGGGGAAGTGGGCCATGGAATTGTCTGCCATTCTTCCACAGGATATGCTTCCATGGGATACTTTTGCGGCTCTGTACCATGTCTTAGTCAGCCTGCAGAAGCGCTGTGAACAACACCATTACTCCTGGGAGGAACAGTTCATCCAGCTCCTGGTCCTGCACCATCTCAGGCACACCAGGATCCACACACTCCCCGATGCTTGGAGACGGCCCAGGGCTCCCGGGAAGAAGTGCCCCTTTCCCCTTGTCCTGCCCCCCCCTCCCCACGCTGGCCAGCCCTTCTCCAAAGCGGGATCCCGAGGTGGCGACAGAGAGAGGAGGGGGAGGACGGTGGGGAGGGCCCAGCCCCGCGGGGCACCGGGGAGTGGGGCCTGGGGCCAGACCCCCCTGCGGCTGCGGGGCCCCTGCGGACTGCTGTGGGTGACTACGAAGCCACTGGAGAGGGGGAGCTCACCCTCCGCAGGGAAGCCCGGGTGCGGGCACTGTGCCAGGACTGGGCCGTGTCCGCTGATGAGGACTGGTGGACGGGGCAGCTGCCCAGTGGGCACGTGGGAGTCTTCCCCAGCAAGTACGCCATGTCTCCCGGGGTGCTGGCCCCTGCCCCCACTGGCCTGCCTCTACCCCAGGAGATCCCCTTCGGGAAACTGCAGCTCGGAGAAATCATTGGTGTCAGGGCCAGGTGGCACAGTGAGGAGGTGGCCATGACAGCTGCCAGGCTAGACCCCGAGTGGGACCGGGGGCCACGTGGAGCAGGTGGCCAGGGAGGCCCGGCTCTTTGGCACCCTATGCCATCCTAACATCATGGCCCTGCAAGGTACTTGCTTGCGGTCATCCTATCTCTGCTTGGTCATGGAATATGCCGGAGGAGGGCCACTGAGCCACGCCTTGGCTGGCAGCTGGGTGCCCCCTCATGTGCTGGTCACTTGGGCTGTCCAGCTGGCTCGGGGTATGGAGTCCCTACACAGTGGGGCACCAGTGCCCATCATCCATCGGGATCTCAAGTCCATCAACAGTGAGTGGCTGGCCCCCTGTCCCCTCGCTTTCTCCTTCATCCTTCTAGAGTTTAGACTCACAGGGTGCCAAGGCTTCTTGCAATGGAGTCTTTTGCAGAGAAGGAAACTAAAGGGGGTGGGGGACTTGTCATGGGGAGTGAGCAATAGGATCAGAATCTGAACCTGCTACAACCTCTATTTCTAACTCTGGGGTTCATGCCCCAAGGCCTGGAGCTCAGGACACTTCGCTCTTCCAGGACAGGCCCAGCCCCACTGTGGAAGATTGAGACTGTGCAGTGGGGAGTGGGGAGTTGGTAGGGTTGTGGGGAGACGTGGACTGGGGAGGGAGGCCATTCCCAAGGGGGAGGGAGAACTCTGGATCTCCACCTGAAAGACCAGCCTGTTCAGCTGAGACCCAGAGAGTTTAAGTCACTGGCCTAAGGACCCACAGGGAGTGACTAGTAGCTCAGGGATTTGAACCGGTGCTATATTCAGTGTTCTTCCCTGGCCTGGGATTGAGAAGGGATCAAAGGCAGAGAGGGGAGAGAATGAGAATCTGATCCTCTATTTCCATAGAAGGATGCTTCCTTCCTCCAACCCTCTACCCTTTCCATGAGACCATTTCATCCCTCAGTCCCCTCTCCTCTCTGGGTCCCATCATCTTCCGTTGTCAGTGGAAGGGATCAGATTTTCAGTATTTAGAGCTGGAAGAGAAACTAGTATTGTTCTGTAGAAAGAAACTGAAGGAAGGATCTGTCCAAAATCACAGAGATATCAGTAACTTCACCTGGATTTGAACTCAAGGTCTGGAGCTCTGAAATTAGTGCTGTGGTCACTCCCGGGAATTAGGGATTTCGGGCCAGGAGGACCTTGGGGTCCTCAAATCCTGCTCCCTTCTTTTACAGATAAGGCTAAGGGTCAAAAAGTTCATAATAAATGGCTCAAGGAGGCTATGAATCCTGGTCCCAAATACAGTGTTCTGTCCCCTGCACCAAGTTCCTTTTTAAGATACCAAGGACTTCATTAACCTTTTCCAATTGGTCGATTCTACTTTTGAAAGAGCTTTCCATTTGACCAATTGAGGTTTTGAGAGAATTAATTTCTTTTTGCATTTGCTCATTTGAGGATCTGAGAGAATTATTCTCATTTTGGAAGGTATTAATTGTCTCCCCCAAATTTTCCAGTTGATTTTTAAACTCCTTCCTTATTTCTTCAAGGAAGTCTTTCTGTGCTGGAGACCAGATTGTATTCTCCTCAGAGGTTCCAGGTCTCTCTGGGTTGGGGTCTTTCCCTTCCAGGAATTTTTCTATGGATCCACCTTTCTGCTGACCCTTCTTCATTATGCTAAGACCTTGAGTTGGGTGGGGCTGGTTCACCTGGGCTTGGGATCCCTAAGGCTTTACTGAGTGCAGTTTCTCTGGCTGGCCAGTAGGAGGAGCTGGTTACCCTCTCTGGGGTGTCTGTAACCTTTGTTGGGAGGCCTCCCTTTGCTTGAGGGAGGGAATTGGAGCTATTGAATTCTTTTGCCTGCAATCAATGGTGGGCCTTACCCTGGCCTGAGATGATTCCTCAGCTGGGCTGGTTCTTCTGCTCACACACCTGGGCCTGAGGCAGAAATAATTTGCATTTGTTTGGGAGGAGGCCTCGGTGCAATGGAGGCGTGGGCTCAGAGTTTCTCAGACCTGAGGAACCCAGGGATGGTGTCCTCTGCTCTCCTGCACCAGACCTCTCCCCACAGCCCCTTCCCCAAGCTCCAGGGGGACAGCCCCAACACCAGCGCCTCTGCTTCCTCGCGGACCCAAGCCCCCTTTGTCCAGCCCCACCGCTGATCCAGCAGGTCCGGCTCTCGGGCCCTCAGACTCCCGGTTCCGATTCAGCTGTTGGTCTGGCTGATCTTCCCCGGGAGCTCAGACTCACCTGCCCCTGCCGGTACTCAGCCAAGGCTGCTGCGGGAGACAAATCCTGAGGTAGATCTTCCTCTCCGGCTTTTCTTTCTGGGTTTTCTGGTTCGGATTTCTTTTAAGAGGTTTGTTTCATGTGATAGATGGGGAAGAGATCAGGAGACTTTAGAACTGTGCCTGTCTTCTCTCCGCCATCTTGGCCCCGACTTCGAACTCCTCTTGACTCTAAGGCCAGTACTCTATCCACTGGACCCTATCTGCCCCTTAATATATGCTAGTTGCTTGTTAAATAGATGGATGAGTGATGGGATGAATGATCCTAATTTAAGGAGAAAGGTCAAGCACTAAAGAGCCACAATGGTAGAGGAGCTAGCTAGAGGTTTTGAATGGAGTCAGGAAAACCTCTGATACTTAGTGTATCAATGCAGACAAATGACTTGACCCCTTAGAGCCCCTCAGATTCCTCCTCTGTAAAATGGAGATAATACCTGTGGTTCATGGGACTATTGTCCTAATGTCTACAATGAGTGAATTGAAAACCTCATTTCACTGGCTCCATGATCTTCCAGTCCATCCCTGCCTATAAAAGGAAAGTTTTGAATAAGTTCTAGGGTTCTAAGGTCAGAAGGTCCCAAGGGGATATAGGTACAGAATCCACCCAACTCCTGGCTCCCCACCCAGTGTGCTGAACACCTCAGAGGACAAAGAGAGAGAGAGGGTGGAAGTGCTTTTCCCAGCAACTGGGACAGATGTCTTTGCAATCCAGTTTGATAAATGTCCTACATATATGCCATCAAGCATTTTGCAGAAGAGTTAGTAGTCTTAAAATTCGGAATAGGAACAGGTATCTGCAGAATGAGAAAGGGCAGAGGATACTGTCCTCAGGGAAAGGTGCCCAAGGTGGGAACTTGCCTAGCATGGGTAGAGACCAAAAGCCCTCCAGCCTGGCAGGAACAATGGGTGAGGGCAGGAAGATAGGTGGTGTCTGGGCCCAGATTTTTGAACCCTGAAGGCTAGGCTTCAGTCTGTGGGTGGAGAGATGGTAACTGGTCCTGCTTCACTGGAGGGAGGAAGCAAGGAGAAAGAACTGTCTCATCCCCAGCTCTCTCCTCTCTTCCTCCCTCCCCCATAGTCCTCATCTTGGAGGCATTTGAGAATGAGGATCTATCAGACGCTGTCCTCGAGATCACAGACTTTGGCCTGGTTCGGGAGTGGCACAAGACCACCAAGATGAGCACAGGGGAACCTATGCTTGGATGGCTTGAATGGAGGTCATTAGCCTTGTTACTGTTGATGTTAATAACAGGCCAAGCAGGAAGATGTTTTCTGGGGGTGGCTTGGGTCTCACGGGTCCCACAACTGGCTAGGTTTCCCTCACCCAGCATGGCAAGCCCTGGGCTGCCATCTCTGGAACGAATGTTGGAGGACAGCCAGCCAATCCATTGGATCACAGCTCGAGAGCTAGAAGGAATAGTTCCCCTCATTTTACCAATGAGGAAATTGAGGCCAAGAATAATGAAATGGCCTGTCTTGGGTCACACTGAAACAATATTCCAATCTAGGTTTTCCTAAGGCCCAAGTCCAAAACCCTCTTTTCCTCTTACAGATGAGAAAATTGGAATTTGCCCCAGGACACAGCTATAATTAGCAACAAAACTGAGATAGGAAACCCCTTCAGACCAATTGCTTTTTCAGAGCAGCTGTTCTTGGTCAGGTGGGGAGGGAGGACAGAGAGAGGGGAAGTGAAGAGCTGAGTCTGAACCCAGGCCTCTTTCCATGGAAGCGAAGACATTAGATGGCCAGAAGCCTCCAACCACTCAACTATTCATGGTCACCATGAGCTTCCTCCTAACTATATCTGACCACACTACTTGATGCTCCCCATTGCCTTGAGGATAAAACACAATAATTGCGCCCCAGTTCCCTAATTTCACCAAAACTTCCCACCCTGACTAGACCACTCACTTTTGTAGATGTTTTTGCCCATGTGTACATTGCTCTTGTGCCCTCCTCTCTTCATCTCTGACAGAGGTAACTTTTCAAGGCTTACCTCTGGTGCCACCCCCCTCCTAGAAGCCTGTACTTCTCTCTCACTGAAAGTATTTCCCCCCTTCAAATTCTCAAATACCTTTTAAAATTCTCCTTTATCAAGGTCCCATTCTATTGTCTGTGTATCCTTCCCCCACCCCTCCCCCAGGAGAACCCAAGCCTCTCAAGGGACCCCAGGACTGGTGCTCTATCCACTGCACCACCTAGTTGCTCATAATAGGGTTAAGTGACTTGCTCAGGGTCACACACCTAGTAAATATTTGAGACCAGATTTGAAGTTGGGTTCTACTGATCCAGGGATCATTTTTGTTGTTCTTTTCTCTCCTATGCTGTACCTAATGTGATCTGAAGAAATCTTGCCTTCCACTCATAATGTTATTTTCAACATAGAATCTTAAACTGTTTTATTCATTGTTGCCTCTAAGCACAGAATTTCAGTAATCAGTTCCCTTAAAGCTATGTTTGAACTCCTTGGATTTAAGGATTATTTCTTTGCATTTCTTGGCACATGATATATAATATTTTTTCCCTACTGGATGTCTGGTTGGAATTTTATAATTGAATTAGATAGCTGAATGGATGGAAATAGTTATATTCAAGTGCCCAATAGTGTTACATCGAGTCTATTCATGTTTTTAATATACATCTTGGCATTTATTTTATTTGTAATCTGACCTGTGATTTTACTCAGATAGAGAGCTCTTTGATAGGAACTTCCTCTACCAATACAATAATTGCTTTGTTATCTACTCTTAGGGAACTGAACATGGAAAAGGGTGTTTTTGTATGATTTATCTAGAGATACGCAGCGTGTGTGTGTGTCGGAGATGGCACTAAACCCTTCCCAATTCTGAGGCCTTCTCTATCCTTTAAAGCATATTGCATTTTATCTCTAAATTGTCTCAACGTTAGAAAAAAACAAATCTAAAAATAAATATCCCAACTGGCCTCTGCTTGTAAATTCGCTTTTTTTAAATATTATTTTTAAATTAAATCTTTTTATTTATTAGTTTCTACCTATTAATATTCTGGATGTTGAATTTTCAAAAGCAAACAATCTTGAGGTTTCCAATAGTCATTTTTCAAGATACAGTTATAGATTAAATAAAGGATCTATAATTTTATAAGTCAAAGACAATATTTTCAAAAAGAAAATACATGAAGGAAACCAAATATAATGATTAATAATCCACTAAGTATTTTCTTCTCTGGGATCCAGCTGCCAATCTGAAAAGTGTGTTGATAATTTGCTGAGAGAAAATCCTTTGTTCTGGCACCATTAACTTGACTTCTTTCCCACTCCTTCCTGTTTTTCATAGATACCAGCATTGTCCCAATCTTGTGTCCCTGTTGTCAAAAGGGTGAATTTTAATAATAATTTATAAAGATTATCTATGATAATTCTAGCTTTGTAATACCTATTCTTATTGGAGGATGTGAATAATAACAGCCTACATTTGTATGCCTTCTTTATAACAACATTGTGAGGGAATCCTCCACATAAATGGAATACCTTGTTTTACCAAAGAATTCATTCTAGAGAGAAATAACTCAAAGCAAAAATCTGGAAAAAAGCAGTCTCTTAACTTTTTGCACATGAAAGAATTCATAATGGAATGAGCCAGTATCATGTGGTTGTGGGGAAAGCTTTAGTTTGAAATCACCAAAGAATTAAAGAATTCATACTAGAGATCTTAGGTACAGTGAAGTGAAAGTCAGGTACAGTGAAGTGAAAGTCAGTATAAGGTAGGAAAACATCCACACACAGGAATTTATCCTGGACAGTAAATCTCAAAATAGTAGAAATAAGAGAAAACCTTCAGGCATGAGTCATGCTTTATTCCTCTCCTGAGAGACCTTGGTGGAGATAAGCTCCAATAATGTGGAAAAGTCTTTGGGTGGAGAAGACATCTTAATGAATGTCAGAGAATTTACTTTGGTACGAATCCCATAAGTAACATAAAAAGAGCAAGATCTTTAGGAATACTTGGACTCCTTAAAAGCATCAGAAATTTGATGAAATGGATCTAGATATGTAATTTCACTAGTGTCATAGCTCTTAATGAGAAAATCCATTTTTCTACCTTCCCCAATCTTAGTTGTTTGATGTGCTGCAAAGTTAAATGTCTTGCCTGGAAATTAGAAAGGAAGCAATTATCAGAGACAGCTTGTCTCTGGATCCAGGGCTTCTTGATTCCAAAGCTCATTATCTGCTATGTCAGGTTGTTGCTGAGTTAATATGAATTAAAGAATTACTGAAAATTTCTAAGTAAAAGATCATGAAACTAATATCCATGTGAAATTTTTTGGAAATCAGTATATCATGTTGGAGATGTTAACTATGAGGACAAAATAGTAACTTGAAGAGCAACTTAAAGATCAGTTGAGTCTGGAGGTCATTTATATAAGTATGATTTTAAGGAAGGTATTTTTAGTTTTTAGGTTTTTTAGTTGTTTTTTTTTGGTAAGGCAAATGGGAGTAAGGTATTTTTAGCTTAAAGAATAGAAAACTCACATGACACCTGAAAGCTGTCATCAAAGATGTGAAGGACTATTATGCAGGAAAGCAATCCTACTTCTTAGTCTAAAATCTAGAACAATGGAAATTTTAAGCAAATAGACATAGGTTTGATGTCAGGGAAACTTTGAAATAATTAGAGTCATTTATATATGGAGTGGGTACTTTAGGAAATGATGTATTTCCCCTTGTTTCAACCAAATGTTTGGTAACTATTTATTGGATATATTGTAATTTTATTGTTTAAGCATATTTTAGTCATATCTGACTCTTCATTTTTTTTTAGGTTTTTGCAAGGCAATGGGGTTAAGTGGCTTGCCCAAGGCCACACAGCTAGGTATTTATTAATTGTCTGAGACCAGATTTGAACCCAGGTACTCCTGACTCCAGGGCCAGTGCTTTATCCACTGAACAACCTAGCCGCTCCATATCTGACTCTTCATAATTGCATTTGGAGCTTTATTAGCAAAGATATTGAAGTGATTCATTTCCTTCTCTACCTCTGAGGAAACTGAGGTGTGAACAAACAGGGTTAATTTATTTGTCCAGTATCAAACAGCTAATAAATATCAGATTTAAACTAAGGAAGATGGACACTGCTGACTCCAGGACGTGCACTCTAATCACTGAGTCATCTAGCTGCCTCACATTGCAATAGGAATAGGTTGGACTAAAAGGCTACCAGGATGCTGTTCAATTCTAATATTCTGTCATTTGGAAATTCTATGATTAACTACTACCCTCTGGCGATATTTGATTTTTACAGGTCTCCAGAGGATTGCAACGTAGAATTAAGAATAAAAAGATATTGATTAAAAACATAATATATTTTAGAAAAATACTATTAAAGTGGTTTTTAAATTGAATTAACATATTAAAAAGGATATTTCAGTAAATCTGTAAACCCCTCATCTATTTGGATTTATTTCCACCTGGTTTTCTGTATCTCTCTTACTCATGATCTACCTTAGATCCTCTAATGAGTAGTAATGTCATATTCTGGAGGTCTTTGTGAGATCTTTTTTTATTTTATGAGGACTAAAGTGACACCTTAAGATATGCCATTAATTCTCCTTTTTTCTTGTTCAGTGACCTATTCCGAGCAAATATCTCCTCAGGTATATATATATATATAAAGTATATATGTATGTATTTATAAAGTTTATATTCATCATTCCTTATTGGAAATGTGATGTGCCTACTGATATCCACTATTTTCTTTTCAGTCACCCATAACTTGAATTTTATATGATTTCTTCTAAGATCCATAAATAATCAGTACCACTAGAAAGATGAGTTGAAAGATGGGCTGAAAGGCAGATAATTATTTAAATCGTATCATCACAACTTTTTTGTTGCTTTTTTTAGTATTTATCAAGAAATATAACTTGATCTTAGCATTTGCATTAAAGACCATTAGAATGTGAACTATTTGAGGGCACAGAATTGTTTGTCTTTCTCTGTGTTCTCCAGAGTTTAGCACAGAATATACACTTAATAGAATATCTATTGTCAGACTGACTCCTTATTGAAAGAAAATTGCCCCTTAAGACAGGGCTTTGGTCTACTGAATGAAATGATATTTTGAATCACCAACTCATGGGATTTTTGTATTATCGAAATTTTTTATTCATTTGTTTTTGCAAATTTGTCTATTAGCTGTAGCATATTCTTTCTGAAAGTTCATTTCTTTAATGCAGCAAATGTAGGAAAGCATTGCACACAGGAATTTATGCTATGGAACAAGCCTTGGAATCCTAGGAATCGGAAAAAGGCTTCAGGAACAGGCCAGTCTCCTAAAAGACCTCAGCAGCAGAAAAACAACAAAAAACAATATTGTGTAGGGGCGGCTAGGTGGTGCAGTGGATAAAGCTCCGGCCCTGGAGTCCAGAGTACCTGGGTTCAGATCCAGTCTAAGACACTTGATAATTACCTACTTTTGTGGCCTTGGGCAAGCCACTTAACCCCATTTGGGTTGAAAAAAAAACTAAAAACAAACCCCCCCCAAAAAAACAAATAATGAGAAGAGATTTTGATTGAATACAAGAGAACTTAAAATAGTGATAAATTTCATAGGTGACCTTAAAAAAGAGAAAATTGCAACACTAGTTGAACTCTTTAGAAGCATTAGAGATTTGATGAGATAGACATAGAGCTATGATTTCATTGATGTAGTAGCTCCGCAGTTATATTTGTATTTTATTCTTATAAATATTTTCTCAAGTTTAAAATGTATGCATATGTACCTATAGTAAACATTGTCCTTCCAGTGGATATTTTGGAATGCAACCATGTTGTCTGAGATTCTTATCTAATCTTTTGTTATCTTCTCCTTTATTCCAAAACTTATGAAATGACTCCTCAGTGCTTTCTCAATTATATTACAAGTAGATTACTTCATATTTGATCTGGTTTCAGAAATCATCTTCATTGTCATTTCTACATATTCTTCATGGGATCTAAGGTGTTAAAATGCAGTTATGGTGACTTGATCAAATAATTATAAAATATATATTGATATATAAATATTGAAATATAAGTTCTATTTTATAATGTATCTTCAGTCAATTTCATTTGTAAATATTTATGAATTCAATAGAATCATTTAGATCTAGAAGAAATCTTACAGGTCATCAAGTCAGTTATATCTTTACCTCCACTTTACAGATGAGAAAAGCAAGGCACAAAGAAGTTCTTTGACTTACCCAGGACCACAGAAATAGGAAGTATTTCAAGGAGGATTTGAATTCAGATCTTTGTGAATCCATATCCAGTATCTTAGCCCCCGATGCCTTATTGCCTTTCTGCAACCTCAACTGTATTTCATAAATAAACTTTTCATAGTTTTGTTTCTTCCTTTCACAGTTCTATGAGTCTTCCTCAATGTTTTACAATTGAATTTTTATTCTTCATCAGGTTGTCTTCCTTGTCTCCTAGCTTTAGTAGGGAACTTAAAAGTGTATGGTGGCTAAAGTAGTTTCTTGGCTCTTTTGACCCCATTAAGCTGCTTGGTTTTTTATCAATTCATCTTGATCATTACCATTTCCCACAAAAATTTTAATGCCTTTGCCTTTTTCCATTTCTGATTTGTTTCTGATACTTATTTCCATTTCTATCTTTTAATAACCAATTTCAATTATTGTTATTTTTTTTCTTTGGTACTTACCAACTAACTCTTCAGGAAGAACATATTCATGAGAGACATACAGCAAACAGACATAGCTTCTCAATAAGCCTACAAAATTTTTTTGCAAACATGGGCTATATTTTCCAGAATACTTTCTGGAATCCCCACCTGTTGCCATCTTGTTTTTAAGCACTAAACATCAAAATAAGTTTTGACTTTTCATGACTTCATTCTCTTCAATATATAGAAGCATGGAGATTACAATTACCTTCATGGTAGTAGTCTTATAGATACCTAATAAACATGGCAAAATAATATGTTCAAATACCATGAAGAGCACTGGTTCTTATTACTTTGGAATACAGTGAAAGCAGTTGTAATTTGTCCTTCTAAGTCATCCTTCAGTCTAAGTACAAACTTGTTTTATCTATTTGCTTATTTCAGTAGCATCAATATGAATGTTACTGATTTCGTAGAATAGCATGACACTTTATCGTTCATTGACTATTTAAATTGTCCATAGTTTATATTTCTAAAATAACTAAAACAATGTTTGACTCTTGCTACCATGTTCATTTTTTAGAGGAGGCATGCCATTTTTTCTTTATTACATGGGTTAGCCTTCATGGGTTAGAGGACTGTCAGTGGTCAAGGTATTTGACAGGGGATCCCTATGTACTTAACTCAGTTTGTCATTCATTAATTGAACAAGAATTTATTAAGCACCTACTCTTTAGCAGGCATTGTACTTACTCTAGGGGGGAAAAAAGGACAAAACAGTCCCTACATTCCATTGTGGGGTAAAAACAAAGCAAACACAGCAACCTATATAAATCTAAGGAAAAAACAAAATGATTACAAATGCATACAAAGTAATTCGGTTGTCTATACAACTTATATATACTTGAATTGAGCCTTCAAAGGAAATTGGGGATTCTGAAAGACCCAGGGAATTTAGCACTATCTCTCCCACAAGGGAGAATGCAGTTGTAAGTTCCTGGAGATGGGAAAGTCTTTATAAGGATCAGCAGGTAGTCTAATTTGCTTGGAACTTAAAGAAATAATAAACAATAAGCCAGAAAAGGTATACTGAAGCCAGATGCCCAAGAGCAGTTTTTTCCCCCTAGAATACATGAAAATTTTCACTTGTGGTAGAAACTACTAGATTGTGTATTCCATGGGCATAAGCTTTCAAGATGACAGTCGGTTCCTTGTCACAGTGAGAGCTCAGAGAAATATTTCTCTGTTAACAGGTTGGAACAACCAGTCACTGTCATGTACAGACATCCAGAAAATGACACCTTATAGCTCTCAATGATTATCTTTGACCCCTTGTAGCCCTCAGTTCTTGTCTTTGAAAGTCTTCCTGACTTCCCACAACATTAGACAGATCTATATCCTCCTCTTACCTGTGGTATTATGAAGGCCTTCTCAACCACTTCTACTACCCATTACTACCACTACTATTACTCAGACTTTTACATTCTCAGACCCAAAAATAAAGTCATTCTTGTTGCCATATCCACAGAAGGGCCAAGGTCAATATCCTAGAGCTTGTAGCTGAAAATGCTTAGCAAACGGATATTTAATTCTTCTATTTTGTGAAGTTTTTTGTGTAATGTGACCAGATTCAACAAATTCAATAGCTACTTGGGGCATTTCTAGCAGACCCATTTTCCACAGCACAATATTGCAACAATTTTCACACACTGCATGTGGGGAACATCAAAAATGTCTTCAGGGGTGGCTAGGTGGTTCAATGGATTGAGCACTGGCTCTGGGTTCAGGAGTACCTGAATTCAAATCCGACCTCAGACACTTAATAATAACCTAGCTGTGTGGCCTTGGGCAAGCCACTTAACTCCATTTGTCTTGCAAAAATCTTAACACTCTCTCTCTCTCTCTCTCTCTCTCTCTCTCTCTCTCTCTCTCTCTCTATGTGTATATATATATATATATATATATATATATATATATATATATAGTTAATTGACTTTATAAACATCCCTTTGGATAGATTAGAATCTCTTAAAAAACTCAGTTCAGCAAATAGAGTATCTATTACAAGATCTTCCTTGAACTGTTCATTAACTGAGGAAGCTAGAAAGATGGTGAAACCATACAAAGTCTATGTTGGGGAGAGTTTCAAAGTTTTCAAGAAATGATGAAATGGGTAAAAGTATGACACAAATTAGGATATGGAATAAGAAAAGGAAAGTTCAAAGGGAGGGCAAAGTTTGTCTGAAAGATCAGGGGTATTTGCTTGGAGAAGGTAGCATTTAATCTGGTCCTTGGAAAAAATCCAGATGATTTTTACCTGGTAAAAATTATGATGTAGTAGGAAGAGTGCCTGACTGTCTCGGAGCAGAGAGGCTAACAATGCTGGTCTTGGTGCAAGTTCAATCTCACCTCGGATAGGCACCCTGACTCTGGGACTCTGGTGAAGTCACTGACCCTCTATCTTCCTCAGTTTCTTTTTTAAAATGAGACGACTCTATGAGACAGCTGGGTTGCTCAGTAGATAGTGCATCAGCCCTGGAGTCAGGAGGATATGAGTTCAAATGTGGCCTCAAGACACTTAATAATTACCTAGCTGTGTGGCCTTGGGCAAGTCACTTAACCCCATTGCCTTGCAAAATCCTAAAAATGTCTTCAACCAGTTCTTATACTGACTCTCATTATGAAGCTTTCTGTATAGGACTTTTGAGTTCAGAAGTAGGGATACACACAAGGCTAAGCAGAACCCAAAGAGCATGTGACAAACTACACCACCTTTAACCTTGATCCCTTCATCTCTTTAGTGCTGATCTGTCATAACCTGATCACACATTGCTAATTGAAGATGCAGGATTGGAAACAGGATCATGTAAACTTTAATTTTTACAAAAATGTGGAACAGTCTCCCCACCTTCCATTTATATTTTTTTGATGTAAGACCTGGTGAGATTCATCTACTTAACTATTCCAGGAGATGATTCGATATAGGACAATACATATTGGTTCTTTCTTTCCTAAAAACTGAAACATGGGAGCTCAAATGGCCTTTGAAGATGTAGGTCAGTCCAGATGAATAGATGTGTTTGGGAGGTAACAAAATATTCATCTTCCAGGTTTGAAAGTATCTGGAAGCATATTCCTAAAGTATATGAAAAATTAACCAAACCAGTTAAAGGCATTCCCTGATGTTGAAAACAGATTAAAATTAAGTCTCTGTCACTGATTACTGGTGTAACCTTGGAATAGTATCTTGATTTTAACTACAATCATCCTGCAAACTCTCCCCATCACAGTTTTGATATTTTGCAGGTCAGTATTAGAAATTAAATGGGAATGTGTGTGGGGAGGGCGAGGAGTTTTGCAGACGTTATAGAAGATATATGGATGCCAGCCAATGACACAGAACCTATGATTAGTTGACCTAAATTTTGCAATAAGATATACTGCATGTACTCCATAAAAGAAAAAAAGAAAAAATTAAGACTTTTTCTCTGGTATGAAGGCAAAATATTTTACAAGAAATTTTGAGATCATGGGGGTGCTGCCCTCCTAACCCCTGCATTGGGGAAGAGATAACTGTACTTTGTTATATTTAGTCTCTTTAAATTATGCATAATACATAGATAGAGACCTATCTAAAGATAGTTAAATATAGATACATTTATTGTTTTCCTATTAGAATATGAACTTGTCAGACACAAGCATTTATTAAGTACTTAGCTTACAATTAAGTACTTAGCTTACTTAAGTACTAGATACTGCACAAATAGGAATCATTTCAGTTGTTTGGCTTTTTTAAAAACATTCTCTAGTTCTTAACATGGTTCCTCTAGATTCACAGTAGGCATTCATAAATTATGGACTGATTGTTTTACCATGATCTCAGTGTTCTCATCTGTAAAACAAGATTAGAACTAGCTGACCTGTATAGTTACCTTACAGCTCTATTACAATATACTGGTGGTGGCTAAATTTGTTACTGCATTCTTTTGGGATGTAGGTATAATAATGCATTCATAAGAAATAATCATTTAATATCTATTTTTATAATTACTTTGTAATCCTTATAGTGGTGTCTTTAAGTGCTAAGGATATTTTATATTTTTGAAATGATCTTTAGAAGACCCTATGTAGTGATGATCATACACCAAATTTTCTTAAACAAAAATATATTCAAAATCTGAGACATGAATACCATGTTAACAAAATTCAAGTTTCTTTGCATATAATCAATTGTGATAAGCTGATGATTCTGATAATAGACTAATAAACTAAGCTAGTATCTAAATTTATTAATAATTTCTTTGTTTGCAAGAGTTTAAGACATTTTTTGAGTTCTGTGTATTTTCTTAAGTTCGTTATTCCTCATTCACTTTATTGTTCTGAATATTATTTCAATGTTATTTCAGTTGCAGCAGGAGTTAGAAGAAAGTATAGTCAAGTCAGGTATATCCAAATTATTTATAAATAAAATATGCTTAGTTTGATGTTATAATTAATTTTTATATGCAGGAAAAACTTGCACAAATGTCAGTCATTATTATTATACTTAAGATATTGGTTGATTTTAGAGCAGCTCATCACATTGCCCCTATAATATTTCTATTTATTCTCTGGAATAGAAGAATATAAGCTGCAATTATAATTTTGTTCATACTAGTCAGTTTACACTCATGTTGATATTTTATGTCCTTTATTGTGTTTGTCTATTTCAAGAAAGTGTGAATCACACTTTCATTTAGTTCATTACTTTTTTTTTTGTTAAATCTATAACTAAATTGTTGAAATATTGTTCTTGCAGTACTATTGATTACTAGACAAAAGTGTAATTTAAGACTCTGCTAGTTAAATTAATATTTGTAGATGGTTTGGGAAAAGTGGAATTGGTTTTGATTTGAGCTTCAAAACAAACCTGCATGGTATGTGACTTTCAGGAAAGCTTGAATTTAAGTCCTCCTTTTGATAGATAGTGCATATAAGACCATGGACAAGTCACTTAACTTCATTGATCAAGAAACTCTAATACTAAGTTGGACCTGTGTATGATTCTCACACCCATAATTTAACATGATGAATTATGAATACCTAGGAGGAAAAAACATCACACACACACACACACACACACACACACACACACAATGTAAATTGTTTTTTCCATCTTTTTTCCCCAGTTAATGTCAGATTTGAATCTATGTTTTGTAGGGCTTCTCCATTAGGATCAACTGAGGAATCCGCAAGTTTACCAAATCTGAAGCAGGATCCAGTTTCCAGAGCAACTCAGAAATACATAGACATTTTAAAGAAAAAGTGCTTGATTTAAAGGAAGAAATATTGTACATCTATCAAATAAAATGAATATTTGGCTTTCCATTAAATATATAAATGTGAGAAATCTAATGTATTAGAAAATGTGTTTTGTCATAAGTTTTAATATGTAGTATTCTTGCATTTAAAAATACATTTGCATAATTCTTTATTAAAAACTTTGTTTCTTTATTTTTGAAAAACTGGTCACAAATTAGTAGCTGTTGTAGGTAGTGTAGAAACCACTAAATTATTTATAATACTTGTGCTATCTATCTTTAAAAGTTGTACTCTGTTTTCTATATATCATTTTATGTTGGCCTAAGCATTTAGCAAATTTAGGTAAAATTATTTGGATATATTAATGCTATATCTACTCTCAGAATTTGAATTTATCTCCAACAGTGCTATAAAATTTATAGATTTGTTTTTTAAATTGAAATTTAAATTATTTTAGGCTAAAATGCACTTAAACATTGTTTTAAACTTAATCAAATAGATCTTTGTCTTGAAGTTATATATATGTGTATATGTAAACATATATACATATATATATACATATAACCCTATATATTTATATATACATAAATGCGCTTTTCCCTACTAAAGACTAGATTGAATACACCACTGCTTGATCAACAAATCTTGTTGTATTCAGTCCTGTCTGACTCTTTGAGATTCCATTTAGAGTTTTCTTGGCAAAGATATTGGAGTGTTTTGTCATTTCATTCTCCAACTCAGTTTATGATTGAGAAAACTGAGGAAAAAAGGGTCAAGTTATGTGCCCAGGATTGTGTAACTTATAGGATAGAAGAGCATAGTTAGTAGAGGTTCTCTTCTTTATACAAGTAGCAATCTTCTTGTCTACAGGTTCAGCACTCTTTCCATTACATCACAAGACAGTAAATATCAGGAATGGGATTTCAGAGTTAAACTTTCTGATTTCAATGCACTTTTTAATTATATTATAACTATCAATATTTCTTATATAAAAATGAAAAATGATGACTATGTATTAAATTGAAACTATATTACATAGTTTTTAAAATATTTTTTTCTTTTTAAAGTAATATTGATGTGTTTTATATTTACATTACATTTTCATATTGAGAGGTCCCTTGAAATAAAATAAGACTAAAGAAAAAATAACACAGTGACCCCATCTAATAGTGTATGCAAAATTTCTATATCTGTAGCTCCTTCCTTTATTCCCCCCTTATCTCTATTGACCTCATTGAAAAAATAAAAGAGTAATTCTTTATGACAAATATGCAGAGGCAAGGAAAACAAATTTTCTCACTGAGTATATACAAAAATATAGAGTATCCCAAAAGTCATAGTACATTTTAGGCTTTAATTACTTGAAGTATGAATGCTATAAATTTTTGAAAATCATAATTTGGAAGTGTAGTTATTTAAATTTTAAAATTATTTAGTTTTGCCAATTTTGAATAAACAATTTTAATTTTAACAAGATGGAGCACTCTGCCATATATATTCATATATATAAATTTATATTATATATGAAAATTGGGACTATATAATGTAATATTTACATACATATATCTATGGGGAAATTTTAAGTATATATTTTCTATATATAAACTACAACAGTTTCTGAATGAAGACTTTCTCAAACTGATGGATCAGTCAAAAGAGGTCTTCTCCCTTAGCCACTTTTGTTATCTGATCTGTCTACATTATGAGCATGAAAGCTCATGTATGGGGCAAAAAATTCTTACTTTTGATGATCTGAAAGCTAAGATTGCAAATTCAGGGCTATATAAATTCAATCCTATTACTAAATCACAGCTGATGAAATTATTTTATATTATGACACAAGACAGTGACATTTAATAATTTCACATTTTAAAATAATTAACCTTTCAAATTGGTTTTGTAAGTTCTTCAACATTTCTACATCTGAAGAGATAAAAGTTCAAAAATGCACTAAGAATTTTGAAGTATATTGTATGTACTCTAACATATTATGTAACCCTAGACAAATCACATCTCAGTGCCCTGGGCACTGAAAAAAATCTACCTCAGATCCAGGATCTAACCCTTCCTTGGCAGATCAGTTCAGGAAATTAAGAAGAAGGCTGATTAATGAAAATAAAATCTAATCAGAAGAAATAATTTGTAATGCTATCTATTCTTATAAATCAAATTTCTATTACATATGTGAGTATAGTTTTTCCCCATTACATGTAATGCTTCCTGATGGTTTTAGACAGATATTGTATAACATTGTATATCACTTATTCCTGTGCTCTCAGTGTTGGAACTGTGCCCAAAGAGCAATAAGACCGATTTGACCCTTTGACCCAGCAATACCAATACTAAACCTGTATCCAAAAGAAATTATAGAAAATGAGAAAAGTCCCACAAGTTCAAAAATATTTTTAGCACCTCTCTTTGTAATGCCAAAGAATTGGAAACTGAAGGGGATGCCTATTAATTGAAGGGCTAAACAAGTTATGATATATGAATATTATGGAATAAATTGTTCTATAAGAAGCCATAAATGTTCAGACTTTAGAGAAGCATGGAAAGAACTTGATGCTGAGTGAAGGGAGAAGAGAACCAGGAGAGCACTGTACACATTAATAACATTGTGAGTTGATCAACTGTGATGGATGCAGCTCCTCTCAGCAGTTCAGATATCTAGGAGAACCCTGGGACACCTGTATTGGACAATTACATCCACATCCAGAGAGGGCAAGTCAACAACAAAAAAACCCATAGAATCTGAACGGATACTATCTTCAATTTTTAAAACTTACCTTATGTTTTTCCTGTGCCATGGGTTTCTTTCTTTTCCCTTAGTCCTAATTCCTCATACACATACTGATTAATATGTAAATATGTTAAAAGAACAACCACTATTTGCCACTGAGGGGAGGGGTATAGGAAGGCAGGGTGGCAGAAAATGTATAAATTATAAATAGGTTATTGGATGAATGTTGAAAAACGTCCATAATATGTAATTAGAAAAATAAAATATCAATTAAAAATCTACAATTATTACTATTATTTTTTTTAATTTTAATTTTTTTTCTCTCCGCTTTACTTTATCGCTCAAGCAAGTCTACACTTAAGTTCCTGGAAATCCTTGACTTTTTGTTTCTCCATATGAATGTACTTACAATTTTTACTAACTCCTTAAAGTAATTTTTTGGAATTTTCATCGGTAGGGCACTGAACAGGTAGTTTAGTTTTGATAGGTTTGGAGTGAGTTTCAATAGACTTTCTTGAAGGAGGATCGGTTGGTTTTCTTTTCGGGGATTGTGCCAAAGGTTTTCTCTCCAAATAAGGAGCAGTGGATTTTGAACAAAGTGCAAAGACTTATCCCTTTAATTTGGGGGGGGGGGGGGGGGGGGGGGGGGGAACAGATATCTTATTGTCTGATCTTGTTACCTCTTAGACTTCTCTTCTTTAAGGATATGATTTCTCTCTCATCACACCCAATTTGGATCAAGGTACAACATGGAAACAATGTAAAGACTGACAGAGTGCTTTCCGTGGGGAGGGGGGAAGCAAGATTGGGTGTAAAATTGTAAAACTCAAATATCTTTTTTTTGTTTGTTTTGTTTTGTTGTTCAGGTTTTTGCAAGGCAAACGGGGTTAAGTGGTTTGCCCAAGGCCACACAGCTAGGTAATTATTTTAGTGTCTGAGACCGGATTTGAACCCAGGTGCTCCTGACTCCAGGGCCGGTGCTTTATCCACTACGCCACTTAGCTGCCCCCCAAATAATATCTTTAATAAAAATAAATGTTTAAAAAACAAGTGATGTTTTTACCCTTCTTCATGATCTCTTCAGGGTACAGACCCAGTAGTGGTATCGCTGGGTCAAAGGGTATGCTCCTTCTTGTTGCCCTTTGGGCGTAGTTCCGAATTGCTCTCCAGAAAGTTTGGATGACTCCAGGGCCCGACCAGCAATGTAATAGTGTCTCAGATTTCCCACAACCCTTCCAACAAGGATCATTATCCTTTCTGGTCATATTGGCCCAAAGCCCATCTTTAGGCTTCAGGGTTCCTCCTTCTGTTTTTCTCCCTACCCAGAGGTCAGTCACAACAGTAAAAAGCAAAGACTCTGTCACTTGCCCCCAGCCATCTGCCTTCCCGGCATCAAGGGTGGAAGAGTTGTGAGGGTAGCTATGATGTCTGGTGAGTGGGAAAGACCTCTTTTCCTTTTTTTCCCCTTCATCTCCTTCCCTAATCCTTCTTTTTCTGTCCTCTTTCCTCCTCTCCCTTTCTGCCTGAGGAAGGAAAAGGGGATTAGGTATAGGGAGCATACCTTCACCAATAGGACCTCCTTTTCTTTCTGTCCTCAAGTGTGTCTCACTCTCGAATTTCTTGAACCCAGGTTAGGTCAAACATCAGTCTAGGTTGCAGAGAGGTGGCCAGAATGTCATCTGCTTGGAAGGAGTGGATAGAAGGGTAAGGGTTGCCTAGGTAGTTTGAGGCTCAGATGGATTGGTGGTAGTTGGTGGTAGTCCCTTTGGAGCTCTGCCTCCACCCTCCTGAGAAAGGGAGCAGCAGACCGGCCATGTGGGGGGGTGGGGTGGAGGAGTGGGGTGGGTGGAGGAGGGTAGCACTTGTCACCTTTCCCGGGGACCCCCCCCCCCCCAAAAAAATCCTAAAAGGCTGAGAAGTGTGTATTTCAGAGGGCAGACTTCCTCTGTACATCAATTCCAACTCACCCAGCCCATGTCCATGAAGGAAATGGATGTCCTGAAAAATCTAGTCTGCACTTAACACAAATTAAAAAAAAAAAAAAAAAGGAAATAGTAAGTAAGCAAGTAAGTAAAAATATAAATGACTGAATGGGGGGGGGGGTTGGAGAACTCTAGTCTGAGGTGTCCTTGATAGAGACAGGAAATTTGGAGGGTAGGGAAAGGACACAAACCATTAAAAATGTGGTTGATGTGTAATTTTTTTTAATTTAAGGCGGGGGGGGGGGGTGTTAAGTAACTTGCCCAAGCTCACACAGCTAGATAAATATTAAGTGTCTGAGGCTGGATTTGAACCCTGGTCCCTCCTCAATCCAGGGCCAGTGCTTCTGGATACCATGCCACCCACCCCCATTTAAACAACAACAACAACAACAACAACAACAACAACAACAACAACCGACCAGCAACAACAGGAACGACAGCTTTATTTTTAAACAAAAAGCTTGGCTTTGGCCCATGCGTTATCAGGATGAAGGCCACTCTCAGGAACCAGTCTGTGGACATTGTAGAGACTTTGGGGACCCAGAGTAATCCTCCTCAGGGGTTTCAACCATATTAGTGTGGAGCTCAGTCTCCTTGAACAGAAGGGAAGAAAAAAAGGCTCCGGGCGGACAAGGGGTGGGAAAATCTAAAAGTAACTTGGGACCTCTCACAAAATCTGTAGTCATGGGCAAAATAGGATCAAAGGGGGAAAATAGTGAAAAGAAAAGGAAAAGAAAGGTTTCACATCTCAGATGAATACTGCAAAGTAATAAATTTCAATAATTTAATACTTGTTAAAAATAGATCAAATTAGTGGAAGAGATCACATACATAATGTACAGAAATGAGTGAATCTAGAACTCTCATATTTAATAAACACAAAGACCCCAGCTTTTGGGATAAGCAACTATTTATTTGACAATAACATTGGAAAATTGGGAAAATTGGACAGCAATATGGAAGAAATTAGATTTAGAACAACACCACAACTTATACAAAGATAAGTTTCAAATAGTTACATAGTCCATTATACAAAATTGCATCATAAACAATGAAAACCTGAGAAAACTTATCAAATTAATGGGTAGGAAAAAAGTTTGATCAAATACAGAATAAAGGATCACAGAGGATGAAATGAAATTTCTGATTACAGGAAAAAAAGTTTTTGTGCATCAAATCCAACAAAGTTAAGATAGAAAGGGGAAACAGTTGGAAAAAATCTTTATATCAAGTTTCTCTGATAAAAGTATCATTTCCAAGATAGAAGAACTGACTCAAATTACTCAGATTTATTAGAATAGGAGTCATTTTCCAATCGATAACTGGTCTAAGGATACAAATAGGCATTTCTCAAAGAAAGATCCAAACTATTGCCATTTAAAAAAAATGCTCCAAATCATTACTGAGAAATTAAAGCAATTTTGAGATTTCACTTCATAGCCATCGGAGGGGTAAAGATGACCAAAAGAGGGAAATGGTGAGTATTGGAAGAGCTCTGAGAAAACAGGAATATTGAATACAATGTTTTTGAATCTGTGAATGGGTACAACTACTTGGAAAACAATTTGAAATTTTTGCACGAGATGGTACTAAGCAGTGTGTGCCTTTTCATGCAGCTATACTATTGTCAGGACTGTATGGAAAAGTTCAAAGAAAGGAAGAAATCCTATATGTACAAAAATATTTCCAGCACTTTTTTTTTGTCATGGCAAAATCCTGTCAACTTAGGGTTTGCCCGTAAACTGATGAATGGTTGGATGAGTTGTATTTTAGGAATGTGATGGAGAATGGATATGCTGGAAGAAATGAGGAAATTGATGATTTCAAAGGGACACGGACAGGCTTACATGAGCTAATGCAGAGTGAAATGAGCAGAATTAGAATAATTTATACTTTAACATATCTATTATATAAAGTGAGCAATTTTGAAGATTTTTATAAACTAATGAAGAAAGAAAGGAACGCAACGAAAAATTTATACAATAACCACATTGTAAAGGCAAACAACTTTAAAAGCTGTAAGAATAGGATCAGTATCTGATCATTATTACGGAAGATATATAATGACACATGCTATCAGCCTTCAGATAAAGAGGTGATGGATTTAGAGTGCAGAAGGTGGCTTTTTTGGTAATACAGACAATGAAGATATTTGTTTTACATAATTGTGAATATATATCATAAGGCTTTTTTTTCCCATTTGGGCTAGGTGGGAGCTGGAAAAGAGAAAATTGTTCTTTATTACTTTTAAAAGTAATTTGAAAAAACAGAGACTTGAGTGATGTTACAGATATGAAATACTGTATTCACTTTCAGATGAAGTCACTGATTATTAGTTTTCCTAAATTGTTTTGCTGGGTTACAAGCAACCTTGTTGAATTCGGGGGGGGGGGGGGGGGAAGTGTCATCCGTACATGTGTTAAATGGAAAAATGAAACATCAATAACAGTTAAACAGAAAACAGCATCAAAGAGTATAAATTGATTAATTGCCTGATGTAACAACATTTCCTTCTTCAATATATATAGGGATTTCATGCATACCAATATTTCTAGGTTTATTATTTATTACAATATTTACTCACCCTAATACTGGAATGACTATAAAGGAAGGATTTCAGAAAAACTCCTTGAATAGAACAGATTGTAAAAACTCTGTCTAAATTTAAGAGGACTGCCTCTCCCTGAGGCATACAAAAGGCTTCAACATTATGAAATCTCTGGAAAATCCAGCACTGGGAATTCCAAGGGGATGCCAGAATGTCTACATACCGGGAAAAACAGATACAAGATGGGTCAGATAGAATTCCAGGGAAATTAAGTTTTGCCCCCTCCACCATACACAGGAATATATGAAAAAGATGGTGAAAAAATAGTGAGTACAGGTGACCCTTATGTGAACTCCAGCAGCCTTAAGTTTCACGGGAAAGAATAAAAAAGTCACAGAAACCGTGTTTTCTACCAACATGGCCAGAAAGAATATTTGGTTATTGTCAGAGTTAACGGATGGGTGGACAAGCATAAAGACCCCCCCCACTACAGACTGTTCAGGAAGTGTATAGAAAAACATTACCTACACAGAAAATATAAAAAAACATTCCATGAAAAGAATTGCTTAATTAATAACTACATGAATTAGCAATTATATGACGTAGTAATAAATATGGTAACGGACAGATTAAGGTCATCATGGTCTGAGTAGGGATAAGAAATCAGTTAACTATATGATTATCACTTAAACTTGCAATCACATGATTAAAACTTGTAACCATATGAACTATATGATTGTTGATGAAAATCATCCACTCTTGTAACCAAGGAAATGATCTCAGCTTGCTTGCTTGCTTGAAACATACATGATTCTGAAACTATAAAAATAAATACAAGCTGCTGACAGTCAGTCAACCTGCTCCTGCCTATACCCCCTTGTTGACTCAACGCATTTTGCAGACTCTATCCCTCCTGTCAGGTTCCAAGAACCCCTCGGCTGCTGAACCCCCACAAATCACCTAGCTGTGTGGCCTCGGGCAAGCCACTTTACGCCATTATCTTGCAAAAACTAAAAAAAAAAAAAAAATATGATCAAAGGCATCACTCCGGGTTTTTGTTACAATATGAGGTCTGTGTACGCTCACTCGCTTCCCCATCAATGTTGTCATTCAAGAGAATGGCTCACCCATTGAAATCAGAAATTTCTTGGATGGAAAATACATCCAAAGAGGGCCCATGAGACCAGGTGTCCCTTCTGTGGTTTTCTCAAGCCCCAAAAGATAAGTCGAGTCTTGAGGGAAATGATATCGAACTCGTACCAAACTCAGCTGCCCCGATCCAACAGGCCACTAGAGTCAAAAACAAGGACATGAGAAAGTTTTTGGATGGTACCTATGTTTCTGAGAAAGGCACAGTGCAACAACCTGATGAATTAAGTTGCAAAAGATGCCAAAGGCCGCGTCCCAAGGAATCGACACTTATTCAGATGACAAAATAAAAATACTTTTTGCCATTTGGAAAGAATAAAAAGTAGACTGATGGAAATGCATTTAATTCTGGGGGGGGGAAGGGGAGAGGACGGGAGAGGGAAGGGAGAGGAGCACAGCACAAATAGAGTTCCCCTTGAGGGAAAAGAAATATTCCAAATCCTAGGTTCCCACACCCATAAACCTGCTTTTCTAAATCTATCTGTATTTGTCTATATCTTTAATCTGTCTATGTCTATGTTTACATCTGTAGACCCAATAATTGTGCTTTAAAATTTATGTAGAGAACCATATAATTTTGTAGGAAGAAATAGATTTAAAAAGTAAATAATAATGGCAGATTTTAAATGTCCCTCTATCAGAATAGTAATATACTATCAAGAGGCTGAAGAAAAGGAGGCAATCAAATCCATTTTGAGGGGATTAAAGATAGCCTAAACCTTTGAGAAAGCCAAAGAAAATAGGTACAATAAGACACAAAACAAATTACACCTATTGACCGAGCATTTCCTTTGTTAGTATTATATCCTTAAAAAAAAGAAGGAAAAATGATACATATGTGTATAAGTTAGCATACATATACACATATAAATATTCATAGTTGTACAATTTTAATATCAAAAAATTAGATATTCAACGATGGGAGAGTGGAACAATACATTAATGTATTATCTAAAAACCATATAATTCTTGCAATAGATTGTCAGCTTTCTGAGTATTTTACTTATGAAGTATGGACAGGCTCATTGCCAGGAGGCTCCATATTTGGTGATAAGTTCTTTAGCTATGGCAACATATGAGGACAATGACAATGGTCTTCATTCCTATGTCATCCCCTTCTACTTCAGTAATGTCAAAATTTCAGAAAAGGGAACAAAGATGGTTTTTTGGCTCTATAAAGTTTGACATGTTGGTCCTATTAACATGAGATGCTTGTTCAATGACAAGTGGACATACTATTGTAGAAGTTGAATCATACTAATCTTGACCGTTCCACTATAAACAAAATAAAATAAATAAATTATATCTACATGAAAGTTTGGCTCACATAATTCTGGTAGCCATAAAGAACAATATTAGAGGAGTCGGTTTTTATACTATGCTCAAAGAAACATTATTTCATGGGTCAGCTGGTTAGTGTGCTTTCAGTGCTCATGATGAATATCGCTGCAAAAAATAATATTTATAACTCCTGTGCCAACAGTAGATAAACAGGCCGAGAAATTCTATGAAGAACTTTAATAAGGTCCTCCAAATTAAATAAATGTACACTCAGTAACTCCCTTATGAAGATGAGAATAATGGAGTGATGGAAGAAGATATGGAAAGAAATATGCAAAGTGACATCTGCAGAAACTATTATATATCCAACTAAGTTAAGAAAAGACAACATGAGAACTTCAGATGAATCTAGAAATGGACACAGAACAAAAAACACTTGTTAGCTACATTTCATCTTTTTCCTTGGGCCTTTCTTTGGGAGTGCAGTGTAGGTGAGAGTTAGGGATTTTTTCTTTCCTATTCCAGGAATCACTAATGTCTTCCTGGAGGAGAAAAACAGAAATTCTATGGGCTGAAGATGAAAGTTTCTGAGAGCAGAAGAATGAATTTCTGAGCCTGATGCTTTCTTGTCACTTGACTCTAGAGAGGAATTTGTGAAAAGTTGATTCCTGAGCCTCTGACTCCATATTAGAAGAGGAAGTGTGATGTTAGAATCTAGCTTTCTAACCATAAAAGGGAGATTTCTTTGGAACGTTTAGCCTTAGACATTGACTCATGAGTTTTAGAGTTGGCCTTATAGAAAAAGGAGTTCTTCAATAAATTGATCTTTGCGAATAGAAGATTCTTTATTTGGCTCCTTCAAAGCTGGAGGATCAGTAAGTGACTAAAGATCCCAACTTGTAGTTACTATGAACTATCAGTTTGATAAGCAGGGGGCTGTTTGTCCAGTAGGCCTAGAATGTGTTTGCCTTCTGGGAAGATTACAAACCACAAGGTTCTTGGTGTTTGGGAGTCATTGTGTAGACCTGAGAGAACTAGGGATTCAGCATAATGTTGGAAGGTTGGTTTGCTAGAGAGCGAAGGAAAAACAATAACATCTCCAAGTTCAATTCTTTTTTTTGGGTAGGTTCTTAAAGGGGGCAGCTAGGTGGAGAGCACCAGCCCTGGAATAAGGAGGACCTGAGTGCAAATCCAACCTCAGACACTTAATACTTCTATGTGATCTTGGGCAAGTCACTTAATTCCATTGCCTTGCAACAACCCCCCCCCCAAAAAAAGTGTGAGTAGTTCTTAACTAAGAGATGAAACTGAGTCAAAAGGACTTTTAGGACCCAAGTGGAAATGTGGGTCCCAGGAGAACTGAAGGCACAGCACATATGACCAAGTGGAAGAATAGTAAGTTTTTTTTTTAAATTGAGAGTAGGGTTCTAAGATGTAGATGCAAAATGAAAAACAAGTGACATGGGAGCAGGAACCAAGTAAAGAGTAGCTCAGTAAAATTAGAGAAAGGAAAAGGATTGCTGCAGGAAAGGAAGGGGAATATAAGTTGCCTAACTTGAGGTTATGACACTTCATCATTGTCATATATTGTAAGATCCATTCTTTAAAAATGACACAATTAAAAGCACAGGTATATATGTCATGGTATCCAGCCTAAAACTAAAGATGGTAAAACTAGCTTCATTGGATTTCAACTGGTCAATATCAGATATTTTGAGCCATCCGATAGTATCAGTAGAAGAACACATGATCCCCTGTTACAAAAGGAAATTAAATAAAAATTACTTGTATCTCTTAATTCTCATATCACTGTCAAAAGAACCACTGTGGTAGAATTTAGATGGAGCAAAGACCCTCAAAATTCAATAATTTAAAAATAATAAGGCTCGGCCACAGAACATGCTTAATAGAATAGTCATCATACATTTAGTTTATTTCCATGCTTTAATTATCATCTGTTTGCAGACTCCCAAATCTATAAACTTAGTCTAGTTTCTCTACTAAGCCCAGTTTCAAATCACCAAATGCCTATCAGAAATTTCAACCTAGAGTCCTATAGATTTACTAAATTTAACATGTGCAAAATAGGACTCATGTTCTCACAAACACTATTCTGAACTTTTATTTATGCTGAAGGTGCTGCCCATCCTACTATATCTGTCAAGTTTTCACTCTCATTGATGTCTTTAATCTCTTCCATTTCTCATTAGAAAATCCAATAAGTGCCAAATTTTACCATTTTTAATCTCCCCAATATCTCATTTTTCTCTATTCCCCAACATGACCTTTTCTCACTATTCACACAGCCACCATCTCAGTTCACAATCTCATTTCCCGTTACCTGGACTATTGTCCTGCCTGATTAATTGTCTTCTTGATTGGTCTCTTTGCTGCTTCTCTTTTTCCCCTCTCCAATTCATTTCCTACTCAGCTGCCAAAGTGATTTTCTTTAAGTTCAGACCTAACTCTATTGCCTCTAACATAAAATATAAAATCTTTTTTTTTTTTGGTTGTTAAAACCCTTCACAACCTGGCCCTTTGATCTACTTTTCTAGTCTTATTACCCATGAGTCCTATTCCCTTAGTGTTAGGTCCACCCAAGCTAGCCTTCTTACTGTGTCTCTCTTGGCATTCCTTATTCCATCTCTGTTCCTTTTTACTGTTCATCTTTTTTTTTAAAGATTTTATTTATTTTGAGTTTCACAATTTTTCCCTTAATCTTACTTCCCTTCCCCACCCCCCACAGAAAGCAATTTGTCAGTCTTTACATTGTTTCCATGTTGTACATTGATCCAAATTGAGTGTGATGAGAGAGAAATCATATCCTTAAGGAAGAAACCTAAAGCCTAAGAGATAACAAGATCAGACAATAAGATGTCAGTTTTTTTCCCTAAATTAAAGGAAATAGTCCTTGGACTTTGTTCAAACTCCAGTTCTTTATCTGGATACAGATGGTATTCTCCATTGCAGACAGCCCAAAATTGACCCTGATTTTTGCACTGTTGAAATGAGTGAGTTCATCAAGATTGGTCATCACCCCCATGTTGCTGTTAGGATGTACAGTGTTTTTCTGGTTCTGCTCATCTCACTCAACATCAGTTCATGCAAAGCCTTCCAGGCTTCCCTGAATTCCTATCCCTCCTGGTTTCTAATAGAACAATAGTGTTCTATGACATGGCTTAGCAAACTGTGGTATATGTATGTCATAGATGGGAAACTTTGGAAGCAAGGAAAGGTAATTTCCCTGAATTAAATGGGAATCTCTAATATGTTTAGCAAAGGGAGAATGAATGCTATGCGTCATCTTATAGTTAGCTAAGGCCAGGCATAGAAAGTATGTTGGAACAAATCTATCATGTCATATGATGCTATATGACTAATATAATAAAGATATGAAAACATTGAGTGGACTACCCAATCAATGGAAAAGATTGGAATCAACTGTACAATGAGGAGACTAAAAATTTAAAGTTCTAGAGAATATGGTTGAAATTTTGGTATAGACTTGGAAACAAGCATAGGACTATCGATCCTGATGTTCAATGAATTTGAGTATTTATCTTGATGAGTTAGGATAGATTTAAATATGATTATAAAATCATAGTTCAAGCGACCTGTGAGGAAAAACATCTTTTTACAAAAAAATTCTGGATCTTCTCCTTTGAATGGCCAACCACTAGAGGGAGACATGATTCTATTGCGTATTCTATATTTACTCCATTATACAATATTCTTGATCTTAGTCAAAAGGTGGAAAAGTGATACTTTCTGTTAAATAAGTCAGCAATGAAGCATTTTTTAAACAAGAGATGCTAAACCTTAGAATCTAGCTCTAAATACTAAACACATCCTGCTTTTATTGTTTTGAGCCCATTGTATATCTACCCTAATCTGGAAGCTTAATTCAGATGAAGATATATTGAAGTTAAATATATAGGAGCAGTCTTGGACTTGTTTGTAGAAGAATTTTTTCTCCATTTCACTCCACAATTCCAACTCTAGAATTCAGACTGTACAAACAAGATTTGAGAGGGTGCAAGCCTTTTTTTTTAATCTCCTATTCTATTTCCAGGACATCAAGTCTTACTATGAGTGGAGGTCTCAAACTCAAATAGAAATAGGTTCTCTGTGGGTTACATATTGAAAGCCACAAATTAATATTAGCTATGTTTTTATTTTGTTAAACATATTCCAATTATATTTTCATTTGGTTCTTTCCCATTAGGGAATTTTTCATGAGTTTGACACCTCTAGAATAACTCTTTCCTTTTAATGGGATATCGTTCCTAAAAAATCACATCCAACTCTTTGCTAGCTACCCTCTATCTTTTCCTTCTAAAAAAGCTTGATCACAGGGTATGTTTCAATTCTATTCCTTTTTGATGCTTTATACCTAATAAACACTCAAATATTTATTTTTTTTAGGAATCAGGGAAAACAAAGAGTTTATAACAAAACCATTTTATCATAGAATATTTAGGAGAGAACTAATATCTCATCTGGATGGGAAAATACTTAAAGCTAAGAGGTCTTTAATACATATTGCTACTCAATTTCCTTAATGGGACCTACCATATCCTCTTTATTTGTTTTTGCTCCCTTTGCAAGGCAATTGGATTAAGTGACTTGCCCAAAGTCACACAGCTAGGCAATTATTAAGTGTCTGAGGCCAGATTTGAACTCAGGTTCTCCTGACTCCAGAGCCGGTGCTCTATCTAATGTACTACCTAGCTGCCCCTACCATATCCTCTTGACTTCTCACTATCTCTTCTCATGTTTTCGTAAAGGATAGCCAAACTTTTGAGGCAGTATGTAGCCAGTGCAGATATTTTTATTCACATTTGACAAATGAGGAAACCTTTTTAAATCAAACAGTATGGAGAAATGTTATTATTTGAAAGCAGTGATTCATGCTATTTTCTATTGAGCTAGAGTACACAACTGGAGGATGCAAAAAAAATGAATCTGACACAGCTAGTAAGTTGTTGTATTTGGATTAAAGGACAGCAAACATTTTCAGTAACTATAAATCATGAAAGAGGCGGCATTATTGTTGTGGATAGTCAATCAGTGAACAAGCATTTATTAAGCAATTATTATATGCTGGATATTGTGCTAATTCATTAATACAATAAAAGAAAGGTAAAAACGTGGCCCCTGCTATCAAGCAGCTCACATTTTATCAAATAAGAGAGAGAATACAATACAATTTCAAATCAGATGGTAATCCATTAGGAAGAGCTGAGTTCAAGTCCTATCTCTGACACTTATTAGCTATGTGAACATAAGTAGGTAGTGTAATTCCTCTGAGCCTCAGGCAACCCTCAATAAATGATGTATGGGTTATAAGCTGGTTCCATGTGGGGTCTCATACAAATAACATCTGATAAATGAATCAGAGGTATCTAAATGTCAATAACTTTATGGAGGAAAATTTTAAAAAATTCATGTACTTTCTTCTCAACTCTAAGCTTGCACATATTTCAATCTAACTTTTTTTGCCACATTATTAAGGGTATGATGCTCTACCTGATCTGTTATCTTCTGTTATCTATTATTATTATTATTATTATTTTATTTGAGACATTTACAAAATTGAAGATTACAATTTCATGTCACAGCTAACAATTCTTTAACATTTTCTTCTTTTTCTGCCTGCATCTTATTCTAGCTCATTAGAAGATAGTATGAATCACTGTTTTCCAAAGAATATCAGTTCTACATGCTATTTGGCTTAAAATTCTCAATAATCTAGGACCATGAGAAAATTATGATTCTCTCAAAGAGCATGATTATACCTCCTCAGTTTTAACATAAAGTGGAAGTCAGACCTAATAACATTAAAAGAAATCAGATGTCAAAAATTAGTCCTTGGATCAAGACAGATGAAGACCAGGGTGGTTTACTGTTCTGACCTGGAAAGAGGCTATATGACTTCATGGTGCCAATTTCCCAGTCCTCTCTGCTCATTTCAACAGCTATCTAGAACTCTCTCAACTGTAGGAAGGGGCTTGTTCCTATAATATGATAAGGCAAGTACAATGCCTTATTAGAAAGTCTGCTATCTTGAATCAGGGTTTCTTGCTTGGAAAAAAGGGAAACTGTTTGCAGAAGGTTCAATTACAAACTTATTGACTATTATGGTTATGAATAGACCTGTTCCATTTATATGTCTTCTCATCTAAGCATCTAAGTTTGTGGATATAATGGGTTGGAAAGGGGGAGGAGCCACACCATTTATTTATTTTTTGTTTATTTTACTCAGTAAATATAGAAATTCATCTAGCAGGGCATTCTATGCTTCAGTACAGATTGTCACCCATTCATGCTTTCTGGGTCCTGTGCAATTTTCATCTTTGTCTTCTAATGTGTCCTCCTAAGATGATGCACTCCAACATACTGGAGACCTTCCTCTAAGATTTTTTTTCTATATTTTATGGATGAAAGCATAACACTCTATTGTACATTTGTTATTCTTTCCTCATGGGCAGGGCAGACCCATCTCTTTCTCCAATTTTATATTTATTTCCCAGGGAAAATACCTTAAACTCAGTTCTTGCCTTTGATGGAATTATTCTGCAGTCAATCTATCTATATCTTTGCATTGGTTTGGGATTAGCAGAAGCTTTGATTCTTTGGAGGCTGTAGTTCTCTAAGATTCCATTTCACACAATGTGAGAAAAATCTCTGTGTGTGTGTGTGTGTGTGTGTGTGTGTGTGAGAGAGAGAGAGAGAGAGAGATGGAGACAGAGAGATAAATCACTTAGACTCATTAAAAGCACTGTGATGTTTTTTTTTTCTTCTTTTGAGGATTGAGTCCCCCCAGCCTTCCCAGGGCTGGTAGTTCAGTGATCTCTCAAGAGCCTGATCCTACTGGGGTCATTGACTTCTCTATTTCCAACCTGGACAATTTCCTTTCTCTCTAGGCAACTTGGAGCTCTCCTCCCCTCATAGGTAGGTCAACAGGTTGATTCGTGTAGCTAGAGTACTGGATCTGGAATCAGGAAGATCTAAATGCAATTTATCTTCAGATACTTATTAGCCCTGTGATCCTGGGTAAATCATTTTCACCTCTTTTAATAGCACATACCTCCTAGGGATATATGGGAAGATAAAATGAGATAATATTTATAAAGTGTGGAACACAATGTCTGGCAGTAGATCTTGGCCCACTAGACCTCAAGACTCAGCTCAGGCAATCTTTCAACCTTAACATCTGTATAAGTAGGTATTCTAAGCACCATTTTGCAGTTTCCTAATTTCCTAAGGAATATTTTACTTTCCTTCCTGCCTTATATTCATTCAATAAAATTCATTGAGCATCTGCTAAGAGTGCTGTGAGAGATAAAGGGATAAACACAAGATATGGATACTGGGCTCTTGGAGCTCACAATAGAGTTGGGAAGTGAAGGCATCCCCACACCTTCCCCTAACCATAATGTGCGGCAGTGTCATGTAAGTACTACAGGAGTTCAGAGGAGAGGAGTGCTTCTGAATGGGGTGGGCAGGCTTCATAGAGATTTGGTATTTGAGATGGGCAGTTTTCAGTATAGAAAGGGTTTGGAGTGGGGCAGAGCAGGGGATTGAGAGAAAGAGACACTGTCCAGAGGGAGAAATGAAAATGTGCTAGTCTAGAGGAGATACAAAATTGAATAAAATAGGGTCCTTGTGCTCAGGAAACTTCCATTCTGGCAGGTGAGATGAAATATGTCTATAAATAACTACAGTACAAAGTGGAATTATGACAAGTACATCAGAAAGGTACAAACAAAGGGCTCTGTATGGGAGTTTAAAGGAGAGGAGAGATCAATTCTGACCAGGAGGATGAGGAAGAGTTTCATGGAGAATTGGTACCTGAACTAGACCTTAAAGAATAGGCAGGATTTTAGCAGCCCTGAAGGCAACTCTGATCCCTGAGTAAGACTGGAAATGGTGTAGAGGAAGGGGGGGGGGAGAAGTTGTAACTTTTTCATTTCATTTTCCTTAGAATGTTGTGCCTGAAGGTAGGAAACCTCATGTCCCCACATTAAATCTAACTTCAAACATGAACTAGCTATGTGGCCCTGGACAAGTCACCTAAACCTCAGTTTCTTCAACTATAAAATGAGGAGGAAAAAGAGATGGCAAACCACTCCAGTATTTTTGCCAATAAAATTCCAAATAAAATTTGGATAGGACTCAAAATTTAAATATCAAACAAAAATCATCAAAACAACTTGGAAAATACCTGAAGCATAAGATGACCAGTTTGGAGTGAATGAAGGATTAATAAAGGGCTGTCTCAAAAGTTTAAAACTGCACTGAAACATTTGGAACACTGGATAAAGAAAGAGTGTGAGAACTACAATGTGGAGAGATTTGAAAGCCAGGCTTGAGACTAGACATCATTCTTTAGGTACTAGGAAGCCATCTCATGGCTTCAAAATATCAAAACAGGTAAAATGTGGTTTAACATTTTGAAGTCAAGCAGTTTAAATGACTACTCATTAAATTCTTTCAATTCTTCTTGTCATAAAGAATGGTTTGGTGTAGTGACTCTAATAAATTAAATGCTTGGCTTGGACCTGAGAAGACCACAGTTCAAATCCCCCATCTAAATCTTTGTGCCTGAGACAGTCAGAGGTTCCCTTTGAAGAAATCACAGATGTTTTCCTGTGTTTGAAGGTATCTGTCTCAAGGTCCTAAAACCTGTTGGAACCTTGTTCCAATTGTCTTCCACGTTTATGAAATGGAGGCTTGAACTTGCTCTTTTCTGTCTTTTAATCAACTAATGAAATAAGTGCTTTTATTAAAAATTTCTTTTGGAAGAAATGAATGCTACTCACAGGACATCTTTTAATTGTAAGGGGCCAGAGAAGTCACTTATCAGTGCACTGGGAAGGATAAGAGTCATGGGTTCTAGTTGTTGAACCTTCATTTTGGAAGAGGACCAGTAACATCATGGGGTGATGTCTTGACTCCCAAGTGAATTGCTTTTAGGAGAGTCAGAGCTGCACAAAATCATTGCCTTACTCTCTCCTCCAGAGTCATCACAATCCAATGGCAAAACAAAATTTAGGACAACTGGTGATGGCCTGGGGGGGGTGGGTACAGGGGATGACTGTGATTTATTCAATGTCTGACCAAATTCTAAGTCTCCACAACACCTGCTTCAGTCAATTGAATTTAGCCAATTTAGACCTTTGGAACAAATTGTTTTCAACCTCAGACACTTAATACTTCTATGTGATCTTAGGCAAGTCACTTAATTCCATTGCCTTGCAACAAACCCCCCCCCCCAAAAAAAGTGTGAGTAGTTCTTAACTAAGAGATGAAACTGAGTCAAAAGGACTTATAGGACCCAAGTGGAAATGTGGGTCCCAGGAGAACTGAAGGCACAGCACATATGACCAAGTGGAAAAATAGTAAGTTTTTTTTTAATTGAGAGCAGGGTTCTAAGATGTAGATGCAAAATGAAAAACAAGTGACATGGGAGCAGGAACCAAGTAAAGAGTAGCTCAGTAAAATTAGAGAAAGGTAAAGGATTGCTGCAGGAAAGGAAGGGGAATATAATTTGCCTAACTTGGGGTTATGACACTTGGTCAGTGCCATATATTGTATGATCCATTCTTTAAAAATGACACAATTAAAAGCACAGGTATATATGTCGTGGTGTCCAGCCTAAAACTAAAGATGGTAAAACTAGCTTCATTGGATTTCAACTGGTCATTGCCAGATATTCTGAGCCATCCTATAGTATCAGTAGAAGAACACATGACCTCCTGTTACAAAAGGAAATTAAATAAAAATTACTTGTATCTCTTAATTCTCATATCACTGTCAAAAGAACCACTGTGGTAGAATTTTAGATAGAGCAAAGACCCTCAAAATCCTATAATTTAAAAAAAATAAGGCTCGGCCACAGAACATGCTTAATAGAATAGTCATCATACATTTAGTTTATTTCCATGCTTTAATTATCATCTGTTTGCAGACTCCCAAATCTATAAACTTAGTCTAGTTTCTCTACTAAGCCCAGTTTCAAATCACCAAATGCCTATCAGAAATTTCAACCTAGAGTCCTATAGATTTACTAAATTTAACATGTGCAAAATAGAACTCATGTTCTCACAAACACTATTCTGAACTTCTATTTATGCTGAAGGTGCTGCCCATCCTGCTATGTCTCTCAACTTTGCACTCTCAGTGATGTCTTTAATTTCCTCTATTTATCATTAGAAAATCCAATAAGTGCCAAATTTTACCATTTTTACCTCCCCAATATCTCATTTTCTCTATTCCCCAACATGACCTTTTCTCACTGTTCACACAGCCACCATCTCAGTTCACAATCTCATTTCCCCTTACCTGGACTATTGTCCTGGCTGCTTAATTGGCTTCTTGATTGGTCTCTTTGCTGCTTCTCTTTTTTCCCCTCTCCAATTCATTCCCTACTCAGCTGCCAAAGTGATTTTCTTTAAGTTCAGACCTAACTCTATTGCCTCTAACATAAAATATAAAATCTTTTTTTTTGGTTGTTAAAACCCTTCACAACCTGGCCCTTTGATCTACTTTTCTAGTCTTATTACCCATGAGTCCTATTCCCTTACTGTTAGGTCCACCCAAGCTAGCCTTCTTACTGTGTCTCTCTTAGCATTCCTTATTCCATCTCTGTTCCTTTTTACTGTTCATCTTTTTTTTTAAAGATTTTATTTATTTTGAGTTTCACAATTTTTCCCTTAATCTTACTTCCCTTCCCCACCCCCCACAGAAAGCAATTTGTCAGTCTTTACATGTTTCCATGTTGTACACTGATCCAAATTGAGTGTGATGAGAGAGAAATCATATCCTTAAGGAAGAAACCTAAAGCATAAGAGATAACAAGATCAGATAATAAGATGTCAGTTTTTTTTTTTTTACTAAATTAAAGGAAATAGTCCTTGGACTTTGTTCAAACTCCAGTTCTTTATCTGGATACAGATGGTAGTCTCCATTGCAGACAGCCCAAAATTGACCCTGATTTTTGCACTGTTGAAATGAGTGAGTTCATCAAGATTGGTCATCACCCCCATGTTGCTGTTAGGATGTACGGTGTTTTTCTGGTTTTGCTCATCTCACTCAGCATCAGTTCATGCAAACCCTTCCAGGCTTCCCTGAATTCCCATCCCTCCTGGTTTCTAATCCAACAATAGTGTTCCATGACAGGGCTTAGCAAACTGTGGTATGTGTATGTCACAGATGGGAAACTTTAGAATCAAGGAAAGGAAACTTCCCTGAATTAAATGGGAATCTCTAATATGTTTAGCAAAGGGAGAATGAATGCTATACAGAATTATATGTATTATCTTATAGTTAGCTAAGGCCAGGGATAGAAAATGTGTTGGAACAAATCTATCATGTCATAAGATACTATATGACTAATATAATATAGATATGGAAACACTGAATGGACTATCCAATCAATGGAAAAGATTGGAATCAACTGGACAATGAACAGTCTAAAAATTTAAGGTTCTAGAGAATACGATTGAAATTTTTTTATAGAATTGGAAACAATAAGCATAGGACTATCGATCCTGATGTTCAATGAATTTGAATAATTATCTTGATGAGTTAGGATAGATTTAAATATGATTATGAAATCATAGTCCAAGTGACCTGTGAGAAAAAACATCTTTTTACAAAAAAATTCTGGATCTTCTCCTTTGAAAGGCCAACCACTAAAGGGAGACATGATTCTATGGCATATTCTGTATTTACTCCATTATAGAATATTCTTGACTTGGTCAAAAGGTGGAAAACTGATACTTTCTGTTAAACAAGTCAGCAATGAAGCATTTTTTAAACAAGAGATGCTAAACCTTTGAATCTAGCTCTAAATACTTACCACATCCTGCTTTTATTGTTTTGAGCCCATTGTATCTCTACCCTAATGTGGAAACTTAATTCTGATGAAGATATATTGAAGTTAAATATAGTAGCAGTCTTGGACTTGTTTGTAGAAGAATTTTTTCACAATTCCAACTCTAGAATTCAGTCAGACTGTACAAACAAGCTTCTAGAGAGGGTGTAAGCCATTTTTTTAATCTCCTATTCTATTTCCAGGACATCAAGTCTTGCTATGAGTGGAGGTCTCAAACTCAAATAGAAATAGGTTCTCTGTGGGTGACATATTGAAAGCCACAAATTAATATTAGCTATGTTTTTATTTTGTTAAACATATTCCAATTATATTTTAATTTGGTTCATTCCAATTAGGGAATTTTTCATGAGTTTGACACCTCTAGAATAACTCTTTCCTTTTAATGGGATATCATTCCTACAAAGTCTCATCCAACTCTTTGCTAGCTCCCCTCTCTCTATCTCTTCCTTCTAAAAAGCTTGATCACAGGATATGTTTTACTTCTATTCCTGTTTGATACTTTATACCTAATAAACACTCAAATATTTATTTTTTTTAAGAATCAGAGAAGACAAAGAGTTTATAACAAAACCATTTTATCATAGAATATTTAGGAGAGAACTAATATCTCATCTGGATGGGAAAATACTTAAAGCTAAGAGGTCTTAAGTTTAATACATATTGCTACTCAATTTCCTTAATGGGACCTACCATATCTTCTTTATTTGTTTTTTCTCCCTTTGCAAGGCAATGGAATTAAGTGACTTGGCCAAGGTCACACAGCTAGGCAATTATTAAGTGTCTGAGGCCGGATTTGAACTCTGGTTCTCCTGACTCCAGAGCCGGTGCTCTATCTAATGTACTACCTAGCTGCCCCTACCATATCCTCTTGACTTCTCACTATCTTTTCTCATGTTTTCGTAAAGGATAACCAAATCTGTGAGGCAGTGTGAAGCCAGCGCAGATATTTTTATTCACATTGGTCAAATGAGGAAACCATTTTAAACCAAACAGTATGGAGAAATGATATTATTTGAAAGCAGTGGTTCATGCTATTTTCTATTGAGCTAGAGTACACAACTGGAGGATACCAAAAAATGAATCTGACACAGCTAGTAAGTTGTTGTATTTGGATTAAAGGACATCAAACATCTTCAGTAACTATGAACCAAGAAAGAGGCAACATTGTTGTGGATAGTCAATCAGTGAACAAACATTTATTAAGCAATTATTATATGCTAGATATTGTGCTAATTCATTAATACAGCAAAAGAAATGTAAAAATGTGGCCCCTGCTATCAAGCAGATCACATTTTATCAAATAAGAAAGAGAATACAATAAAATTTCAAATTAGATGGCAATTCATTAGGAAGAGCTGAGTTCCAGTCCTATCTCTGACACTTACTAGCTATGTGAACATAAGTAGATAATGTAATTGCTTTGAGACTCAGGCAACCCTCAAAAAATGATGTATGGGTTATAATCTGGTTCCATGTGGGGTCTCATACAAATAACATCTGATAAATGAATCAGAGGTATCTAAATGTCAATTACTTTATGGAGGAAAATTTTTAAAAATTCATGTACATTCTTCTCAACTCTAAGCTTGCACATATTTCAGTCCAAGTTTTTTTGGCCACATTATTAAGGGTATGATGCTCTACCTGATCTGTAATCTTTTGTTATTTATTATTATTATTATTATTATTATTATTATTATTATTTTATTTTATTTGAGACATTTATAAAATTGCAGATTACAATGTGATGCCACAGCCAACAATTTTTTGCATTTTCTTCTTTTTCTGCCTGCATCTTATTCTAGCTCATTAGAAGATAGTATGAGTCACTGCTTTCCAAGAATATCAGTTCTACATCCTATTTGGTATAAAATTGTCAATAATCTAGGATCATGAGAAAATTATGATTCTCTCAAAGAGCATGATTATACCTCCTCAGTTTTAACATAAAGTGGAAGTCAGACCTAATAACATTAAAAGAAATCAGATGTCAAAAATTAGTCTTTGGATCAAGACTGATGAAGACCAGGGTGGTTTACTGTTCTGACCTGGAAAGAGGCTATATGACTTCATGGTGCCAATTTCCCAGTCCTCTCTGCCCATTTCAGCAGCTATCTAGAACTATCTCAACTGTAGGAAGGGGCTTGTTCCTATAATATGATAAGGCAAGTACAATGCCTTATTAGAAAGTCTGCTATCTTGAATCAGGGTTTCTTGCTTGGAAAAAAGGGAAACTGTTTGTAGAAGGTTCAATTACAAACTTATTGACTATTATGTGTATGAATAGGACTTTTCAATTTATATGTCTTCTCATCTTAGCATCTAAGTTTGTGGATATAATGGGATGGAAAGGGGAGGAGCTACTCCATTTATTTATTTTTTTGTTTGTTTTACTCAGTAAATATATAAATTCATCTAGCAGGGCATTCTATGCTTCAGTACAGATTGTGACCCATTCATTCTTTCTGGGTCCTGTGCAATTTTCATCTTTGTCTTCTAATGTGTCCTCCTAAGATGATGCACCCCAACATACTGGAGATCTTCCTCTAAGATTTTTTTTCTATATTTTATGGATGAAAGCATAACACTCTGTTGTACATTTGTTATTCTTTCCTCTTGGGCATGGCAGGCCCATCTCTTTCTCCAATTTTACATTTATTTCCCAGGGAAAATACCTTAAATCCACTTCTTGCCTTGATGGAATTATTCTGCAGTCAGTCTATATCTTTGCATTGGTTTGGGGTTAGCCGAAGCTTTGATTCTTTGGAGGCTGTAGTGCTCTAAGATTACATTTCATTCAATGTGGGAAAAATCTGTTTGTGTGTGTGTGTGTGTGTGTGTGTGTGTGTGTGTGTGTATGAAAGACAGATGGAGACAGAGAGATAAATCATTTAGAATCATTAAAAGCACTGTGATGTTTTTCTTTTTCTTCTTTTAAGGACTGAGTCCCCCCAACCTTCCCAGGACTGGTAGTTCAGTGACCTCTCAAGAGCCTGATCCTACTGGGATCTTTGACTGCTCTATTTCCAACCTGGAGAGTTTCCCTTCTCTCTAGGCAACTTGGAGCTCTCCTCCCCTCATTAGGTAGGTCAGCAGGCTGATTCGTGTAGATAGAGTACAGGATCTGGAATCAGGAAGACCTAAATGCAATTTATCTTCATATACTTATTAGCCCTGTGATCCTGGGTAAATCACTTTCACCTCTTTTAATAGCACATACCTCCTAGGGATATGTGTGAGGATAAAATGAGATAATATTTATAAAGTGCTGAACACAGTGTCTGGCAGTAGATCTTGGCCCACTAGAGCTCAAGACTCAGCTCAGGTAATCTTTCAAACTTAACATCTGTATAAGTAGGTATTCTAAGCACCATTTTGCAGTATCCTAATTTCCTAAGGAATATTTTACTTTCCTATCTGCCTTATATTCATTCAATAAAATTCATTGAGCATCTGCTAAGAGTGCTGTGAGAGATAAAGGCATAAACACAAGATATGGATACTGGGCTCTTGGAGCTCACAATACAGTTGGGAAGCGAAGGCATCCCTGCACCTTCCCCTAACCATAATGTGTGGCAGTGTCATGTAACTACTACAGGAGTTCAGAGAAGAGGAGTGCTTCTGAATGGGGTGGGCAGGCTTCATAGAGATTTGGTATTTGAGATGGGCAGTTTTCAGGATAGACAGAGGTTGGAGTGGAGCAGAGCAGGGTATTGAGGGAAAGAGACACTGTCCAGAGGGAGAAATGAAGATATGCCAGTGTAGAGGAGATAAAAAATTGAATAAAATAGGGTCCTTGTGCTCAGGAAACTTCCATTCTGGCAGGTGAGATGAAACATGTCTATAAATAACTACAGTACAAATGGATTTATGACAAGTACATCAGAGAGGTACAAACAAAGGGCTCTGTATGGGAGTTTAAAGGAGAGGAGAGATCAATTCTGACCAGGAGGATCAGGAAGAGTTTCATGGAGAATTGGGACCTGAACTAGACCTTAAAGAATAGGCAGCATTTTAGCAGCCCTGAAGGCAACTCTGATCCCTGAGTAAGACTAGAAATGGGGTAGAGGAAGCAGGGAGAAGTTGTAACTTATTCATTTCATTTTCCTTAGAATGTTGTGCCTGAAGGTAGGAAACCTCATGTCCCCACATTAAATCTGACTTCAAACATGAACTAGCTATGTGGCCCTGGACAAGTCACCTAAACCTCAGTTTCTTCAACTATAAAATGAGCAGGAAAAGGAGATGGCAAACCACTCCAGTATTTTTGCCAAGAAATTTCCAAATAAAATTTGGATAGGACTCAAAATTTTAAACATCAAACAAAAATCGTCAAACAACTTGGAAAATACCTGAAGCATAAAATGACCAGTTTGGAGTAAATGAAGTATTAATAAAGGGGTGTCCCAAAAGTTTAAAACTGCACTGAAACATTTGGAACACTGGATAAAGAAAGAGTGTGAGAATTACAATGTGGAGAGATTTGAAAGCCAGTCTTGAGATTAGACATCATTCTTTAGGTACTAGGAAGCCATCTCATGGCTTGAAAATATCAAAACAGGTAAAATGTGGTTTAACTTTTTGAAGTCAAGCAGTTTAAATGACTACTCATTAAATTCTTTCAATTCTTCTTGTCATAAAGAATGGTTTGGTGTAGTGACTCTAATAAATTAAATGCTTGGCTTGGACCTGAGAAGACCACAGTTCAAATCCCCCATCTAAATCTTTGTGCCTGAGATATCCAGGAGTTCCTGGGTAAGAAATCACACATGTTTTCCTGTGTTTGAAGGTATCTGTCTCAAGGTCATAAAACCTGTTGGAACCTTGTTCCAATTGTCTTCCACATTTATGAACTGGAGGCTTGACCTTACTCTTTTCTGTGTTTTAATCAAGTAATGAAATAAGTTCTTTTATTAAAAATTTCTTTTGGAAGAAATGAATGCTACTGTCAGGACATCTTTTAATTGTAAGCGACCAATCAGAGAAGCCATTTATCAGTGCACTGGGAAGGGTAAGAGTCATGGGTTCTAGTTGTTGAAACTTCATTTTGGAAGAGGATCAGTAACATCATGGTGTGATATCTTGACTCGCAAGTGAATTAGTTTTAGGAGTCAGAGCTGCACAAAATCATTGCCTTACTCTCTCCTCCAGAGTCAGCACAATCCAATGGCAAAACAAAAGTTAGGACAACTGGTGATGGCCTGGGGGGTACAGTGGATGACTGTGATTTACTCAATGTCTGATCAGATTCTAAGTCTCCACAACACCTGATTCAGTCAATTGAATTTAGTGAATTTAGACCTTGGGAACAAATTGTTTCATCTACCTATCCTGCCAGGAGGGAAGGGGAGGGAGGAGAGAGGGGAAAGTCTTCACAAGATTGGGAAAGACATCCCCTAACTCACTGACCAGTTTGAAGGCTGTCAATTTTCTTCCACCTGGTTTTACTCATCTTTCTAGATGGTTTTACAAGAGTGTGGTCAATTTGCATGCCACTACTTCTTGGAGCCACTACACACTAAAAGTGGATGAGCAGTCTTGAAAAAGGTTCGGCAAGCTATCACATCAGAGGTGCTACTTCTTCCTGAATACCCTATACACTTCTGTCTTGTACCAGGTTTGTGTTCTTGGGTCAACTTACTTGCCCTTTCTGAATCTTAATAAAATGAAGGTATTACATTAATACATCTCTAGCTTCTTCTTAGTCAAAGTCTTATTTTTTTAGCAAGGCAATGGGATTAAGTGCCCATGGTCATACAAGTAGGTAATTATTAGTGTCTGAGGCTGGATTTGAATCCAGATCCTCCTGATTTCAAAGTCAGTGTTCTTTCCACTCTACCATCTAGCTACCCCTCTTCTAGCTTCTTCTAACTCTATTTGATTTTTTGAATCAGTCAACAAATGTCCCAAAGATCTGACATACTCCTTCCTTGGCAATTCTAACAACAGCAGATCAGAACCATGACAAGTTCAGGACAAATGGAAGTCGGTCCTAGGATATTGAAAGCTGGAAGGTTGTGGAGAGCACTTAAGAAGCAACAGATCAAGCAGAAACAACTAAACTTAGAAGCTAGTTAACAAGGATTATGTGGAAGCATAGGTGTTCAATGCTGAGCTGAGAGTGATTTTTTTACCCTTGGAATGAGGAAAATATCTCTAGACATACCATCCTATAACCTTGGGTCATCTAGACAAAAGTATCTGTCTCCACCCAAGGTTGGATAGAATACAAAGGGATTCTTCACCTTAGATTAAATTGCTTGTAAAATTGGGTGGGGTCTGACCAAGATGGAGGAGAGTTAATTCAATCTCCTTATCTGTACTTTTCTTTCAGAGACTGTAATTAAAATCAGAGACTTTGGAATAATGGGAGAGATCTGAATATTTGTAATTAAGATACTAATTATTAATAATCATTTCTTTCAGTCTCAAGATTTTAAGAGACTGGAGCTCTCCTTTCTCCTGTTACCCACTTTGCCCTGTCCCTCACACAAGTAGGTGACATTGATCTTGACCAATGAGGAAAGAGTCCCATGCCAATGAGCTTTGGAACTTCGGTTATATTCATCAAAATAGGAAGCTACCAGATAGTAGGCTTCTAGTTGTCATACATAGGGTGATCTCCTCCCATCCTGGTCCTGGCTCCTTCCTGTCTTTATTGGCAGCCTCCTTAGTAGTTAGTTTGTGGTATCTTTTGTCTCACAATCTGAGATTTCTCTCCTTCCTCTTAATCAAACATGTTTAGAAAATTAATTTGAGACTGCTTTTCAACTCCTTCCCCTTGGTTCCCTTAGTGGTTTTGTTCTTGATTGCTAATCAAGGTTCTATGCTATGGTGGCCTGCAATGATGATGATGATGATGATGATGATGATGATGATGATGATGATGATGATGATGATGATGATGACGAGCATTACATGGGGCTTTAAGGTTTTCAAAGTTCTCTACAAATATTTTCTCAGTGGAAAGATCAATAGTACTAGAGCTGGAACACCTGGGTTTGACTCATGGGTTTGCTATTTGTTTTCTGACTTAAACCAAATCACTTAGTCTCTTTGGGTCTCAAGTTTTTCATCACTAAGGTGAAGATTTTAAAGATCTCTTCCAGGTTTAAAAGTCTAAACAAATAGTCCTAACCACTCTTTGTAGAATGACATTAACTGTCCTAGAGTTTAATGCCACAATGAAGGAAAGTGAAGCCAGAGACATTGCAGGAATTACCATTTTCCTTTGAACAATAGGGTGAATCAAAAAAGATGTGTGCTTTCATTGTCTCTTGTTTAATGTTTCCTGGACTGAGTTTTTCACAGTTTCTTAAACAGATTTTGTGACTCTTGGAGGGGTTTAAACAAAGAATAGTCTGTTCTCACCCATGGGACACATTTTGAGAATAAAACCAAACCAAACCAAATTCCTCAAATCCACAGCACCCAGGGAGCTGCCCTAGCTAGCAAAACCCCTGCCTGGGGACTCTGACCAGGTCACAGAATAGACCTTACTCATAAGGCAGCAGTCCACCAGCTTAGTTTAGTAGCTTGTACATATTAGAAACTGAATAAATATTTGCTAATGACTGGTCTGGCTTTAAAGGAATTTATTTCTCTTCCTCTGTTCTCCAGCTGCCAGCTCAGTTTTAGAATTTTAGTACCAGAGCTTTTTCCTTTTGATCATAAGACTTCCATCCATATTGAAATGTAAAAATCACTGGTTTGGGTAACCACCAAAGTTGCTGTCTGTCAGTCTTTATACCATCTTATATTGTTAATTGTCTTTTGTTTTCCAAGAGGACTAGTGATATCATGTCTTGACTTGTGCATGTATTGGATTTAATTGAGGTAGAGTTGCACAAATCATTGCTCCTTCTCTCTTCCAGAGTCATCACAGTCCAGTAGCAAGATGAAAATCGGGACAACCAACAAAGACCTAGGGAATGCAATAGATGACTTTGGCATCTTTGATGCACTACAAAGCATGTGGTTTAGCCACCATTAGAACAAATTGTTCTCACCTGCCCATTCTATTAGGGGACATCTTGATAAACTTTGGGTAGACATCCCCCTAACTCACTGATGGATTGAGGTCTGTAGGCTACTCTCAACCTGGTTTAGCCTGTCTGTCCAGACAGCTTATCGGGGAGTAGCCTCTATGCATTCTTGAAGCCACAAGTGAGAGTTGAGTGTCAGGTGGACACCAAAGGTAGATGAGCAGCCCTGAAAAGGACTCAATAAGCCCATACACCAGAGGTGCCAGTCCTCTTTAGACACCCTTACATCCCCAAAGGTCTATTTACCAACCTTCTGAAATAAGTAGGGCAAGGTTACAATTTCCATTTAAAAAATAGAGAAAGGTGGTAGATAAAATAGTTGGAAGATTAGATCACCTTAGCTGATCAGTCGCAAACCTAAGTTTTTAAATTCTATTCATTATTTAATTCATTCAGTATTGATCTGGATTTAGAGATCAGAGGAGACTCTAGGTGAATCTTCTTCAAATAGAGATTTATATTCTTTTATTTTAATGATTTGGGATGAGGGGAGTCATAGGTGAAGTAGATTAGAAAGGAGCCTTATTAGTTGCTGAGATCCTTTTCCTTCTGCCACGGCAGAACATTCAGGGGTTTATGTGGAGGGAAGGTCCCTTTGTTCTTCCCATCTCCCTCTGCCCCCCAAAAATCTCACTTATGTGCCAGATTGTAGAAAACTAAGGATTTTAAAATAACTTTGAGATATCATTTTACACCACATGCTTTTGGATTAAAGTATTATTTCTCCTATCTTCTAAATTCACTGAGCAATTGCCATTTCTTTGAGTTCTTTAACCTCCATGTTTTTCCTGTTTCTCTGACTTTAGGTCTTATTTCCCCACTACTAGATCTAGAGGGAAGGGACTGAGGTTAGTCGCTGTGGTTCCCATAGTTCTAGGCACACGTTCTTGTATATAATAGACAACCATATACATTTGTTGAATTGATTTAAAAAAAACCAAAACATTTGTGTGTCCAGCTTTTAGCTTCGAAATGAATTTTCTATATCTCCTTTGATCTTTGAATAACCATTGTGAAGACAGGGAGGTAGATATTGTCTTTATTATATAGACAGTCTCAGAGAGTTCTCATGGATTGTCCAGGGTCACACAACTGCTAAGTGATGAAGCCAGGGCTCCTGCTTCATTGCTCAGATAGCTCCCTGAAATTGGGGACCTGAAATAATGTAGTTTTGAGTGGGCAGAGATGGAAGGGAGAACAGTTTTGGAGAATAGGGAAGGCTACCTAAGTAAGGTACTTACGTAGTGTTTGTGTGGGGTGCAGGTGAGCACTGGACACTTGGAGCCATCAGGCAGAATCAAAGAGATGGCAATGGGAAAGGTAGGGTGTAGAAGCCAAGATTTGACTTCCACCCTGGATCATTTGTAAATGTTGTCAAGCCCCATGCAAATTTTGCAGTCCCTGTAGATTGTTTCTCTAGGCTTAAAACTTTTTAAAGACTTATTTGCAAGGTTAGTCACGGCCTCTCTGTGTTACAATTGTATTTACAGATTGATCTGACTCTTAGAGCAGGCCTTGAAAGCATCCCAGGTTTTCTTTAAATAGCTTTGAGTTGTCGCAGTTAAAAAATTAATTTTTATTTATGGAATAAAACAAGTATTTCCAAAACATAAAAAGATTCTGTATCATCTGATTCTCTTGGAGAATGATAGCGTACTACACATAGTGATATCCTTGGACAAAATGTCAAAGTTAAGATTATAGGATAGGACTGTTTTCACTCCCCATGTTCTTTTCTGTCACCAGAGACAATCTTTCCAGGGAAACACTTCATAGTATTTAGATCTAGAAGGGATCTTAAACCCAGTACCCTCATTTTCTGATTTAAGGAAACAGGCTTATAGAGGACCAATGACTTCCTCAAGGTCATGCAGCTGGAATTTGAATCCAATTTTCTGACTTCAAATCTAGTTTTCTTTCCATTACACTTTTGTTTTCTGATTTTGTTCATAAAAATATATTTTAAAAAGTAATATATACTATTTTGTATTTATATACAATGTGCTTTACATACTAATAAGTGTTATATTTATTCATTGTGTTAAGGCTTTATGAAGCAGAGCACGTCAGGTATTACTTCCATTTTACAGAAAAGAAAATTGAGACTCAGATATTAAGGAACTTGTTTCCAGGTCTCATAGCTAGTGAGTAACATACTCATAAATTGAAGCCAGGTCTAGACTAACTAGTGCTCTTTCTACCATATGACATTTCATTGAAGGGCATTGATCAGGTGCCAGCATGCTCAACCCATTCTTTTGAACCTGTGCTCATAGGAGTGCTATGGGAACACAAGGGAAAAGGCAGGTATAAAGGGGCAGGTGATTTGTTGATGGACTTATTTTTAGACAAATTTGAGAGTTGCCCATTGCCTAGGATATGCTCTGTTCCCTCCCCCAAGCAGAGTTTCCCTAAATGACTTTTCCTACCTAGTAGGTTCCTTGAATTACTTCCCCACATTCTTTCTGGGCCAGTTAGGACTTGGTAATCTCCTTGTCTTTAAATTTATGAAGAAACGTGGATAGAACAAGTTTAGACTTTGTGAACTAAATCTTAGACTATTAGAACTAGATTGCCTCTTGAGGCTCTTTAAAAAAATTAGGCCCCTAAACCCAATTCATGTTAATGATTCCTTTGACTAAGTTACTCAATAAACCTGAGTTATTATTTTGTGTCTCTCCCTGTCCACTCCTACTCTCACTTGCATCCCCTTAATTCAGATGTTCATTATCTGTTATTTCTCCTTGCCTCAGGTCTGTGTCTTCTGTAAGCTAGAATATGAATATATATGTATATATATATATATATATATATATATATACAATCATATATATGTATATAACACACATACAAATATGTGTGTTTGTATGTATATGTCCCTTAGATAGAGTGTGCTGGAAAATATTTAACAATAGGCTCTCAAAGAAAAACAATGCACAGAACATACTTTTAAGTTTAATTTGCATTATTAACATTTTTTCATAAGTTTTCTAAGGCTAGTAGACAGCCAACAGAACAACAATCAAGCCCTGTTTTGTAGCATTTACTGATTTCTAAGGTGAGAAAGCTAAAAATTTAACTGTCCAATTTAAACTGTCTTCAACACATTGATGAAACTCTCTCACCCTCTAGAAAAATTATATTTATAGATTGCTTTAAGTTTTACAAAAGACTTTCTTCGTAACAACCCTATGAGGTAGGTAATATAAGAATGATTTCCATTTTATAGATGAGGAAATTGAGACCCTCAGAGAATAGGTTCAGTTATTTCAGATTCACTGTGATACCTTTTTGGGTTTTCTTGGTAAAATTACTGGAAGGGTTTGCCAGGTCTTTTGACTCCAGATCTAGCATTCTTTCTATTATATCACATAGCCTTTCAAAATAAACAAAAAATGGCTAACTTTTGTTATTAACAAACTGAAATCTCCTAGCCTTATCACTGAAGATCCTCCATCCACTGGTTCCAACTTATCTTTATAGACTTATATTACTCCAAAACAGACTACTCTTTGCCAAATACTGTTATGCCAAGTACCCTTTGCCTGACTCAGTGTCCTTGGAATGCCTGAATCCTCCTTTCTTCATCTATTCAAATTCTATAAGATCCTTCAAGTTTTATCTCAAAAGGCTACACCTTCCACAAAGTCGTCTCTATCACCTCTAACCTTCCTGTCTCTCCTTTTCTTTGTCATAATACTTTGTTCCTTGTTCATATACTCACTGAGTTCTATTCTGTACATATTTATTCCATTATTACTCTATAAATTCTTTGAAGACAGTAATCCTCCCCTGAATATAGTTGGAATGCAGCTGGAAATGACTCAAAGGAAAGGAAGCATTTCTGGGTAAACACTAAATTTAAACTAATTGAAAATGTTATATTTGAGAGATGGATGATTTATTCTAAAGTTATATGTTTACTTAAAAAGAATTTAGATTTATAGATAATAGTTCTATATTAGGCTATTAAGGGAAATTAACTTGCTTAGAGTGAATAACTGCTGTTTTAGGATTTGAAGCTACAAGGGCCCTACGATTCCTTTCATTTTGCGATGGAAAAGTTGAAACCTGAGAGGGATCTCTTTTAGATAACATAAAATAGGTGAGCCTGCATGTGGGATAGCAGATGATAGCAGTTTTGAATTGAAACAATTAGTATAATTTTTTTCTGGGCAAGAAAAGTTGATTTTATCCTGAGCATCAAATAAACTATAAAGCCAGGTATACTGATTCCAGGACTAAATCCTTTTCTTTCACATTGCTTTGGTATCACAGAGGATAGCTATCTATTATTTTTCTTTTTAATTTTTTCCAATTACATGCAAAGATAGTTTTCAACATTCATCCTTTTGCAAGCCTTTGAATTCCTCATTTTTCTACCATCTTCTCTTCCTTCCCCCCCTTTCCATTGAGGATAATGATTAATTAACCCCTTAGTCCCTCTGGTGAGGGTGTTAAGTTGTGAATAGATGGACCATAAGTCTGATGCTTCTGACATTTATGCTTGGAAACATTTTGCCTTTCCTTCACAAAGGTGTTTGGGACAAAATCCATATCTCTTCACTGCTTCACCCTGCATAGAAATGTGCACAGATTTAGAAATGGAAGGGACCATCAAAATCATTTATTTAGTTCAATGTTCTCATTTTCTCCATAACAAAATTGTTACTTTGAGAGCTTAATTGATTTGTTCATTGTAACATAGAAGAAGTGAGATTTAAATTCAGGTTCCCTGACTACAAATCCAAGGCCCTTTCCATAATTCCTAAACATTTGTTGTCTAAGGAAGGAACACATACAACTGTATCCTTTCAAACTGTAGTGGAAAGAACTCTTTTGTTGTTGTTCAGCAGTGCCTGACTCTTCATGACCAGGGTTATAGTTTTCTTGGCAAAGATACTAGGGTGGTTTGCCATTTCTTTCTCTGACTCATTTCACAGAGGCTAAGGGACTTGTCCAAGATCACATTGCTAGTAAATGTTTGAGATCACATTTGAAATCATGAGGAGGCAACTTTGACTCACACTGTGCCATCTAGCGACCCTTGAAAGAACTTTAGATCTGGAAAAGAAGCACTTGAAGCTGGTTCTTAGCTCTGTTACTTGTGTCACCTTCCCTAGCCTATATGCGCCTCAGTTTCTTTATAAAAAACAAAGCTTTTCAGCTGGCTAACCTCAGGATCCCTTCAAGAATTATATAATTAATATAGTTAAGTATTTTAAATTAATTTAGTTTCATCTGAGACACTGTCATTGCCACCTTCCTTCTCTCTCCCCCCCCCCCCCCATTGATGAACAAATTTGTTTTGTGGGGGTTGGGGGAAGGAGGAATCTAAAATGCCTCAAGGGGGCAGCAATTCCCACAGAGGAGGATCCTGAAGCTGGGAAGGGAGTCCCTTAAAAAATGTTATTGGGGCTGGGGTAGCTTTCAGCTGTCTGAACTCCCACCCAGAGAGAACAACAACAGGTTCTGCTGCATTGCTGCTATGTCCAGCTTCAGGTTGGGATGGCCCGCCTGCTCTTTGAGTCACCTGCAACTCAGTAGTGGAACCAGCAATATGCTCCTGGACTTCAGGTGCTGGGGACTGGGTTCAGCGTCCTCAGCCCCTCAGGTGTGTTGTACCCTGCAGAAGCACCATCCTGCCTAGTTTTTTTGTTTGTTTGTTTAATTGAAGGAACTGGGCTCTTAGAAAATGCTCCTAGTTCCAGGAGCCAGAACTCGGCATTGCCTCACGGCACAGGTGTGTCTGACCAATCTCATTCGCTCCCCTAGCCATCTCCAAATGTCTGAAGTACCTGAGTAAGACATAGCTCCTGCTCAGAGTTCCCCTAAGACTACTGGCGGCCACTAGGTGAGCAGCTCAGCTGTCCAAGGGATGTCCATCATCCCCAAATGAGGATGCCGGCTTCTTAGTCTCGTCCTAGCTGGGGAGGAAGGAAAGGGAGTGTTCCTGGGCTTGATCTTTTGGGAGCAAAACCATGATTCCCTCTTGCGATTATCTGCAAGGGGAAAGTGGGAAGAGTGGGGACGAGAGATGATGATGACCGACAGCCAGGTGAATCATCTGTGATCTCGTTTTTCTCTGGCTTTCTTGACCTTTTCCCTAACCACTTGATGCTCGAGAAACCGAAAGCTGCTTTTCGCTGAGAACGAGTTGTTTTTGAAACTTGTCCTGGCAGGGAGGAGGAGGAGGAGGAAGCCGGGCAGCGAGGGGGTCCGCTGGAGGAGCGGTAAACCTGGTCTGATACCTTGGCGCCTGGGGGCCAGCTGGTGCTCGAGGGGATTGGACGCTAACCAGAGTCTGGCCAACGGGGAGGGAGCCCTCCCGAGCCGGAGAGCCAGCTAGGGGGGGGGGGGGGGGGGGGGGCTGGGATGGCCAGAACATAGAGAATTCTTGGCAGACAACCATGTGCATGCTTAGCCTGACCAGATGTTTGTTCATTTCCTAACCAGGTAAGTACAACAGGTTATTCAATATCTAATTGCTTGGATTAAATTTTTGAAAGTGGAGAGGCACTGGTATCTAGAGAGCAAGAAATAAAAACCGTTTTGGAAACTGATAGCGGCTGCTATCATGCTATTACTAAATCTTTTTATTTTTGGTACTAAAAAGTTAATCTCTTCCATTGGTATGTGCCAGCTGTGAAGTGGTAGCACTTTTATGTTGACTTTTGCATAAGAAAACGATTATAAAATTCCATTTTGGCTTTTCCTTCTCCAGAGTATCTTCTTCAGAGATTCTTCACTTAATTCAACATTGCAAAAAAATAATGCTACTTATTTTTTCATTGGTGTTGGGTGGCTGATTAGATGGCATTTTGGCTAAATGGAATCAATTAGTGATATATCCTATGCAAAATGTATTCTGAGAGGTTTGGGCAAAGCCTGGTTGGTTTTCCTTGTTGAGGTAGAAGACAAGCTTCAGAAGAAACCAGGAATTTCTCAGTGGTCCATTTCTTACTGGCAGAGTGAAATGGATAGGGTGAGAATTTCATTCAGATGAACACATTTTTTATTTTGTGAGAAATAAAAGTGAAATTTCTTTTGGGCTCATTTTTTGGGGAGGAGATCATAGTTCAGGATAGCCAAATGGTATGTTTTTTTTAAAAAAAGATTTATTTACATTGCTAACCAGTGGTATGGTCACTTGATTTTATGTCTATAAACACCTGTCTATCTCTATGTAGCTAAATAGATATATGGACATTAGAGTCTTATTTTAACAACCTGATAAGATTTCTTTTGCAGAAATTATTACTCTTGTTAACTCTTTAAATGTTTATTTTTACTCTCAGTCTATATATATATATATATGAGATGGGGATGGGAGTAGCACCTTTATTGAACTCATATCCTTTGATTAGAATTAGGTTTAGGTTTAGTAACAGATTTATTTTCTTATCAAGACAGTGTTAGGCCCATAGTAAACATTTAAACATATTCTATTTTATAAATTTTCTATGGGTATAAAGAAACTAATAGGTGTAGTCATTAGCCTACCTTTTTCTGAAAAAAATGTTTGTGATGTCTTAGAATCTAGTTGATGGAAAGAAGAATGGGGTAAGTTGTATAGTGTATCAACAAGTGGTATAAAAAAATGATAAGCCTTTCTTTGGATTTTGTCAGGCTCACAGGAGTTACTTTTTGTCAGAGGAAATGTCTCAGCTTCGGAGCTTTATTTTTCTCTTATCCTGTACTCATATTTTCTGCTGCTGCTGCTGTCTATAAGAAAAAATGCTTAATTTTGTGTTGAACGTGACAGAGGCTTTATTTAATCTTAGGAACTTTGGAAAATATTTAAGCATTAATAACACAGGAAAATGGCACCTATCATTAAGGGCAGAGTTAGTTGAAAATTCTTGTTGGAACATTAATTTTTAATTACTCATTAAATTAAGTTGTTTTTGTTTTAAATTATTGTTTTTCCAGAGTTTAAATATATGCCTTTTGCTCTTCCCTGATTTCCACAATCTCACTACAATTCTGGTATTTTAAACTTAATTTCATATAGTTTGATATAAAGAAGGCTGACTGAAGTATTTGAGTAGAGCAGAGTTGAAAAAAGACAATTTTAATGGAGACATCAAGGTTAAAATAAATGATGTATATGTTTTGAGTCTACATAGGTATAAAGTATATAAATATAATTTTATTCCTATTAGTCCCATTTTTAAAAAATTCTTCTTAGCTTCATTTTATTCACTGTTTTAATGCTGGGACTTCTGAGTGGTACTTTGAGAACCAGATATTATTACATAGAACCCAGATTTGGGGGATTTTGCATGCAGTTTAAAACAGTGCATTATGCTTTTGTTTTGACTGATTTATTGGTTTCTTGTAAAAGTGTTTGTGCAAATCCAAGTCATTTTCATGTACCAGTGAATGACAGGAGAAAGTATTTATCTAAAATACCAATGCTGCCGTATTTTTTAACACACAAAGGAAACGTGAGAATATTCTTATATGAAGCTCTGGAGCAAACAGAGACTCAGGAGGATCAAACTGGTGAGGTTCTGCCTATGAAATTCAATAGACTCTAGGGTAAGCATAAGGATCAGGGTAGGAGCAGAGTTCCTAACCTTTTACTCTCTTTTTAGGGGCAAGACAAGTGATGGTGAAAGGGAAAAGAATGTTTATAGCAGGAATTCTTCAACTATTTTTATAACCTTGATTCCCTTTGGTAAGCTGGTAAAGCCCGTAGACTTCTCAGGATAATGTTTTTTAATGCATAGCAAAACATAGGATTATAAACAAAACCTACTACATTGAAATACAGCTATTAATGTTTTTTAAAAGTTCATAGTTAAGAACCCTTGATATAGTCTCTTTGAAGCCTATCCAAGAAAAGATATTAGAGCAGATCTAGACAGCCAGTCAAACACACATTGTTAAGAGTTCACTTGTACTCACTTCACACTTATACACTCACATACTTGCACACTCACATGTTCACACACTCACACACTCACATTCTTCCTATGACTTCGCAGGAAGAATACACAGTGTGAGTACAGAGAAGAAAGACCTCTAGGCTATTCAAATGTTTTCACATATATTTAGGGATGTGTTTGTGTGTACATACAAATGCATGCACACTCACACACACACACACACACACACACACACACATATATATATATATATATATACATTCTTCATATACTTTCATATATATAAAATTCAAATTCACATTTCCTTTGTGAGGTGAAAAATAAGGTAGCATTGGTCTTTGAGATAAGTGCTAACCCTGTCATCACTCCAACTCACTACATATGACAGCCAGTAACTTGCATTTGTCCAACAGCTTTATGTGAATCAATACAGTAGTCAGTAAGCATTACTACAGTGTCTTGGCTGCTAACTGAATTTTAAGGGTTTATCTTTGAGACTGAAGTTATAATTACACTTGAGTACTTGTATGTTTTCTTATCATCATAGCGAGATTACACCATGCTGGTAAACAGTATTTGTGTCTTGCAGTCAAAGATGGGGCTAGAATAAAATTTCAAAGAGGAATTGAATAAGGGATAGACCCAGAGGGCAGGAAAGAAGATGCTTGGAGAAAGGGCTAGAGAATGCTCATTTTCTATTTGTTTGAGGTAGGGAATATATGGTGTGTTATATCTGAAATAGATAGAGTATTAGCCCTGGACCCTAGAATCCTCCATATTTTGGTTAATCAAGGTTCTACTTCTCCTTGCCCACTTGTTCATAAAAAAATTTTAACACACTTGTCAGTCATTTTGCATTTATTAAGATCCCATTATATGCCAGACCATATACTAAGTGTTGGGGATTAAAAGAAAGACAAAAAAGAGGGTCTCTGCACTCAAGGAGCTCATATTCTTACATATTTATATATGCAGAGGCAATGGGAAGTAATCTGAGAGGGCAGATAACAGTTAAGCTGTCCAGTGTGAGAAGCCCTGGTTGAGACTGAGAAGGGGAGCTGGAACAGACTTCTGAAAACTCCTATGAACACTGGACAGCGGTATGGAAAAAATTTGACTTAGAGGTATGCTTCACACTTGTTGACAAATGGATGTGACCTAAATATAAATGGTCAGGTCATTAACAAATTAGAGATATATGGAAAATATTATGTGTAAGATCTATTGGTAGAAGAAAAAATCCATAACAAAACCAAAGTGATAGATAAAATGAGCAATTAGAATTGTTACCTGTTTAGTCATGTCAGACTTTTTTGTTTTGGTTTGGGGTTTCTTGGCAAAGCTATTGAAGTGGGTTTGCCATTTCCTTCTTCAGCTCATTTTACAGAAGAGAAAAATAGGGTTAAATGACTTGACCATGATCACACAACTAGTAACTGTCTGAGACTACATTAAACTGGGGTCCTCCTGACTCCAGGCCTATTGTACTTTCCACTGAGCCATCATCTCACCTAATTTGGATTATAGGCATAAAATATTACGACATAATTACTCACTTCAGAACTTTCTTTTTGAATAAACAAATAGCAATAATAAAAACATGACAGGTAATACAAATTTAAAGTTCATGTAAGTATATATGGTCAATATATAGCCTTATATAATATATAGTCTATATTTATAATAGAAATTATTATATAATACATAAAATAGCTCTATATAATGTATTTATATATAATAGGAACAACAAACAATAAAAATAACATCTTACAATAATCCTACATAAGGAAAACTATTGCTCATTTCTCAGGTTAAGAAAAATTTTAAAAAAAGAAAAATTAAAAATAATATGACTTGCTAAAATAAGGCTATCACCATATATATTTATTCATTTTACATATTATCATAGTAGAAATATTCTTGATGTATTTATTTCTTGTTATACGCAATTGAGTCTACCACTATTTCTTTCTTTCTTTTTTTTTTTTTTGCAAGGCAAACGGGGTTAAGTGGTTTGCCCAAGGCCACACAGCTAGGTAATTATTAAGTGTCTGAGGCTGGATTTGAACCCAGGTACTTCTGACTCCAAGGCCAGTGCTTTATCCACTGCCATCTAGCCGCCCCTGAGTCTCCCACTATTAACTGTCCCATAAGATTTACATACCTCTGATACTACAACTACTTGACTACATATCATTCCAAAATTCCCCTTATTTTCTCTCTCTCTCTCTCTCTCTCTCTCTCTCCCCCCTCCCCCTCCCCCTCTCTCCCCCTCTCTCTTCTGACTCTATCTCTGTCTCTCATTTTTCATAGGAAATTGATGTTGTTTTTTCAAAAAATCCTTTTCTATTTCTATTGATCAATTAGATGATTTCTATTTTTTTAATTACTATGTCAATTGTATTTATATTGCATTCCTGGCATACTGTTATTATATTTTTTGATCATTGTTTGATTTATGGTGATATTTAGATTTTTTGCTGAAGAAGGTAGGTGGTTGAGCTTCCTAAATACAGGCAGCTTCCTCTTTCAGTCTGATTATTTAATAGGCAATGGTTCCCAAAATGGTGATTACTTGGGAGAAAAGAAACTCATAGATAATAATTTGCAGAGTTTGAAAGAAGCTAGAGGTCATGTAGTCCAACTCTCCAAATAAGGAAATTGAGCACCTGTGGTCATATAGGTTTCAAAAAAGATAGTTAGGGACAGCTAGGTGATGCAGTGAATAGACCCCTAGCCCTGGAGTCAGGAGATCTGAGTTCAAATTTGTCCTCAGACACTTGACACTTACTACTTGGGTGATCCTGGGCAAGGCACTGATTGTTTTGCAAAAAAAAAAAAAAGGAAAGAAAAAAAGCTAAAATTTGAACTCAGTATTTTTCTCCAAATCCACCATCAACCCCATTTAACAGGTAACTATTTTTGTGGCTTAAAGATAATGATTTAGTATAAGTGTCTGTTGGTTTCCCCCTTTTTCTTTGTCTTGCTCTTCTAGCATAAACCATTTGGATTTGATAAGTCAATTAAAAAGAATTTTCTTATAAAATCTGGACTAGTGAAAGAATGAGGGTCAAAGGATTTAGGCCATACTGATTTGATAGAAGAATGGTACATGTGGAAAGTAATAATTAATCCTCAAAATGAGGATGTCCAGGTACATGCCCCATTGCTGGCTAGAGGAGGCATCCTGCCTTCTAGAGTCAATAGTTTACATTTTCAGTGGCTTAGCACAGTGGTTAGCATATAGTAAGTACTCAAGAAGGTTTTGTTGCCTTATTAAGTATTAAGTAAATCTGGAATACCCTATCCAGAATCTGTGAATGATGCTGGGTGCTATGGTTGGGTTCTGGTATTTCTATGAGTTTGCATAAAAAAGTCCTCAGATAAGTTGGTATACATGGAAAAAAAGCAAGAATAATTATTCTTTTTTGTCCTTTTTGGATCCAAATGTTTGATTTTTTTTATCAATGTAGGAAGTTTCCTCTGTATACAGAATGTCTACTATGTCTACTAAACAATCTATATTCTTTTTTTAGGTTTGTGCAAGGCAAATGGGGTTAAGTGGATTGCCCAAGGCCACACAGCTAGGTAATTATTAAGTGTATGAGGTCGGATTTGAACCCAGGTACTCCTGACTCCAGGGCTGGTGCTTTATCCACTGCGCCACCTAGCTGCCCCACAATCTATGTTCCTAAAAAGCTGCTCCAGACCCCGAAAAATTAAATGATTTGCTTTAATACAGTAGAACTTGTCAGAAACAGAAATCAAACCAAAATCTTCCTGTCTCCAAGGATAGGTCTTTCTCTAATACATAAGGCTTTCCCTCATCCTTATCTAGATTTAGTAAATATATTCTAGCTCATTCTTTCAGAGCTAAGCCAGTCACACCATTCTCTTAGGGCTCTAGGGATTTGAGAGTATCTGTTCTTTAATGCTATTGATTTGAAGTCCTATTGATTGTGTTTCTTCCTTTCCCCCCTATTGCTTAATTACTTAATATCATTTAGCTTTTTCAAAGGTATATTTACTTTAAGCTGTCAAAGTGACAACTAAAGCCTGGTTATCTAGCTGTGATCTCTCCAGGGCAGAGTATGAAATAATTTGTGGAGGGCACTCAAACTAATTCGGTCTTCATTGCTCTCTAGTATTTCTATCACTCCTCTGCCTATTCAATAAACTCCCTTTAGTGGCTCCCTAACATCTCCAGGATCCAATATAAAATCCTCTGGCTTTTAAAATCCTTTACTACCTGAACTCCTTCCTCCTTTCTGGTCTTCTTACACCATATTCACCTCAAACACACACACACCCCTGCCCTGAAATAATCTGTGTCTAGTAATTACAAAGTACTTGAGGAGTCCTCCTTGCTGTTCCTTGAACAGTACACTCTAACTCCAAACTCTGAACATTTGAATGGGTTACCCCCCCCCCCCGCCTCCGCCCATGCATGAAATGGTCTTGCTCATCTCTGCTTCCTGGCATCCCTTACTCCAAGTCTCCGCTAAAATAAAGTTATTCTAAACTTTCCCCCATTCTTTCTTAGTGTTAGTGTCTTCTTTCTTTTTGAATATAGTTGTGGACAAAGTTGTCTCTCCCTATGTAGATCCTTGAGAGCAGGGACTATTTTTGCCAAATACTTATTCTTTTCCCCATCCCCAGCCTTTCCTTGTATTCTCATTGCTAAGTATACAAATATTACCTGCTCAATAAGTGCTTGTGGACTTTACTTACTGATCTGAATCCTTTCCTTCTTTCTTTTCTCTCTTTGAGATATAGGCATATTAGTTGTTTTCTTAGGAGTGAAAAATTTATGATTAATTTAGTAACTTTTAGAGTCCATTTACAAATCACTTTTAGAATAAATGGAGCATTTCAGAACTCTACCCCAAAATAGGCATATATGTACTCTAGAGCTAAAATGTCATTATCCTCTTAACCATCAAAAAAGTATTTTCCCCAACTAGCAAAATCCCCAGCTAGCAGGGCCTGCCTTGTTTACTTTCCTGGAAGCAAATTCACTCAATGGTATGAGGATACTGGGAGCCAAAGGATGTTTTGGTACACTGGGGAATGGGAAAGACCTTTAAACTGGAAGAGAGCAAATTCCCTCCCAATCTTCAAATTAAAAAGAAATGGACAGAATGAACATGAAATATATATATATATATTTTTCTTTGCAAAGATATATATCCTTTTCCAGCTCATTTGACAGGTGAAAAACTGAGGCAAGCAGGGTTAAGTAAGTTGCCCAAGTTCCCACAACTAGTAAGTGTCTGAGACTGTATTTGAACTCAAGTTCCCCTCCAGGACTGACACTGAACCTCCTAGCTACTCTGGAGAGATGTGTACTAGGAGATAATATTTGACAGATTCAGAACTGGTTAAATGACCAGACCCAAAGAATGGTCATTGGTGCTTTAAAATCAACTTAGTGGGAGGTCTTTGGTCAAGTATCCAAAGAATCTGTTCTTTGCTCTATGTTGTCTAACTCTTTGGTTGAAGACAAAAAATCTTCGTGGTACAGTGGACAGAGCACTGACCTAGAGCCAAAAGGATCTGAGTTCAAATCTAGCCTGAGATATTTACTAACCGTAAGACCCTGGGCAAATCATTAATCTCTGCCTCAGTTTCTCCATTTGTAAAATGAGGTTAATAATAATACCTGCTTTTCAGGGATATCTTGAAATGAGATGGTATTTGTAAATTATTTTGTAAACCTTAACTTGGTCCATAACTGCTAGCTACGACTTAAATTTTTACACAATAATTTTACAAAATATCAATATTCATTGATATATCACAAATATCACAAAGTTTTCTCAAGTTTAATACATTGTTAGCACCCTGACAGGGTTGGAATCGAAAACAGATTTGAGCCTAATAGAGATAAATGCAAAATCTTACACTTGGGTTCAAAAAAATCAACCATGAAAGTTCAAGAAAGGAGAGGTATGGTTAAACAACAGTTTGAATAAATGTTTTGCACATTGTTTTACCCATTTGAATAGTTTCTTGAAGACAGAAGTTTGGTTTAGAACTTTCTTTTCTATTCTTAGAGTATAACACAGTGCCTGGCACAGGTTGTGATTAACAAAGGTTTGTTGCCTGAGTGACTGTGTGAAAATAAACTGGAGGTCTTGCTGGACTGTGAGATCAATATAAGTTAACAGTATGATTTAATTTTCCCCCACTTCCCCAAAAAAGACAAATGCAATCTTGGTCAATATTAAAATAGCTCTGTCAGTCAATAAACATTTATTAAGTGCTTACTGTGCAGGCCCTGCCCTCAAAAAGCCTACACTCTAATGGGGTATAACATATAATGAAGAGCTGAAAAGCAGGTATGGAAGGATCTAAGCATCAGAGAGAAAATCTGAATGCAGCCTAGAGAGGAATGAAGACCAAACTGATGTGAGTGCCCTCCACAAATAAGTTGGTAATTCTTTCATACTTTGCCCTAGAAAGACCACATCTAGAATCTTATGTTCAGTTCTAGATGCACAGTTTAATTAAGATGCGGACAAGCCAGTCAATTTCCAGAGGAGGGCTATCAGGATGGTGAAGGACCCCAAGACTGATAGACAGTGACCATTCAAAGAACTAGCAAATGTTTTGCATGGAGAAGAGAAGGTTCACTTGTCACTTCTATTATAGAGATTTCTTCTTGGGTCTAGGTTGGACTCGATAACCCTGGAGGTCTATTCCTCTACTAAAATCTTCAATTCCATGAAATTCAATCTTGGTGCTTACTAGCTTTGTGAACCTGTAATTTTGTCATTTGTGAAATGGAACGAAAGCTACTTGCCCTAAGAGTCAGTGGGGTAAAGGAGAGAGTGGAGAGAGAACTGGCTGTGGATTCCAATCCTGCCTCTGACTGTGATCATGGGAATTTAAGCTTACCCAGATCCTTCCAGATGATCCTTTGAGATTGTAAATTGCAGATGAGCTGTCAAACCCATTATTAGAATTCATTTCCTTATTGAGGCAACCACACAGGTCCATGTTGGCATTTCCTGGCTTCTCCAGACTCCAGGACTAAATTGTGAGAATGTGAGAAAAGTGTGTTAGAAAAGCTTAGTGTTTTAATACAGGTGAGCTATTGTTTTGTTTTTTTGAACCTAAAATATTCTAGATTTAGCGTTTTACTTTCACCCTTTACAGTTGAAGAAAGCAAGCCCCAGAGAGGGGGAAAGGATCTGCCCAAATCTTCCAGGAAGTGAGTTTACCACACAGCAAGTGTGGCTGGTTGCCACATTATTCACTGACCCAGCTCTGGTCTGTGAAACGTGGCGGAAATGCCTTCTCTTCCCAAGTGTTCCATGGGTCCCTCACTAGATGATGAGCCTGTGGGAGGGAAGGCCCACACCCAATCTATGTTTGTCCCTAAGATTTTCTTGTGCCTTTCTTCATCTCCTTAGTCCTTAGCACAGAATCTGGTCTAGCCTAGGCACTTAATAAATGTGTATTGACTGACCAAATAATTGTGTATCCTACTAGCTGGGAATACATGTCTTTTGATATGTGGTTGTTGACTGGTTGACTGAGTTCCCTGGACTGACTGTGACAGTTCTCACCATCCTCACTCCCACCATCTAAGTATCTGTCCATTTCCCTTTTCTGTTTCTTCTTTTCTTCCCAACTTCCCCCCTTACCTCCTCTTTCCTCTTTCTCTCACCCCACCTTCACTCCCCGGCTTCTTTCCTCCTACTCTTTTTTCTTCTCCTTACTCTCTTCCCCTCACAGTCACAAACTCTCAGCAGTAGCCAGGAGCTCAGAAGAATCCTGGTGATAGTGCATCTGTTTTCTCCTCCTACTGAACTGCTAACTTGATCATTACATGATCAGAGATGGAAAGGAACTCAGAAATTATCCAGCTGAGAAAACTGAGGCCTGGAGGAATGAAGTGATTTGCCTGAAATAAGAGAGACAGGAAGTGACCCCTGCCCCACTTCACTGTCTGGTCTTCCATTTTATAGATTGTATATTGCCATTCCCAATAATCCTGACTCCTAGCTGGCCACTGGACCCAGATGGCTCTGAAGGAGAAATTGAAGCTGGTGACTTAGCATAGCATCTCCTCACTCAAAACCAGTTCATGTGCTTGTCATGGCATCAACTCCCTGATGCCACAGACTTCTTTGAGGATGAAGGACATTATTATTGTATAGATTGTGTCTTAGCAGTAATAACGATAATATGATTGAACATTTATATGGCACATAAAGTACTTCACAACCAGTATTTCACTTGATCCTCACAATAGCCCTGGGAGATATGGACCATTATTATCCCCATTTCACATAAGAGGAAAATGAGGTAAATATAGAGTCCCAATGCTCTGAAGCAGGATTTGAAGTCAAGTCTTTCTAATACCAGGTCTGATATTCAATTCACAGAGCCCCTGGTTAGAATGTTGTGTACTCTAGAAGGTGGGGGCAAGGGTATAACATTTTATTTAACTCTGGAGGGTGATCATAGGAAGAGTGTAAGGAGACAAATGTAAAATCAATCTGGATTTGAACTCAGGTTTTCTTGTAAGACCCTGAGTTTTGAAACCTATGAACTTTAGCCTGAATGCCTGTAAGACCCTGAATGTTGAAACCTATGAACTGTTGCCTAAATTCTTCCCCTAAGTCTCTGCTTGGTCAGCTAGCTGAGTTTCTGTCAGATCAGCTTCCGAAGATTCTGCCTGGTCAGCCTTTGGACCATGCAGCAGGGGGGCTTCTCCGAGGACCTGCATCCAATAAGAACACGCTGCACCATCTCAAGACAAGCTGCAGGCAGATGCTTGAAACCCCTCTACCAAACCATATATAAGGTCTCTCCTCACTTTACTCAGGGTTCCAGGATCCTAGCCCTGACCTAGGATGGAAGCCTAGCTTGAGCTAGTTTAATAAACCCTTGCTATTCCATCTCCATCATGTCGAGTGCCTCTGTTCTGTAATTGGGGACTTTCTCGGACCTTAACATTCTGAATCCTAGTCCACTGCTTTGATCACTATATGACTATGTCTCTTTACATTTAGTGTGAATCTTAGGTCATTTTTTTCTTTTTATTTCCCCTGAGGTCTCACCTTTTTCCTGATGAGTTTGATGAGGTATATGGGCAAGGGCTCAGACATAGCAATTGAATCCATAAGAATTGAAGGGAACTGAAGGAAGACAGGGAAAAAATGGAAAGAGTCCAAGAGTGGACCAAGGACCTAAAAAACTAATCTATGCATTTAAGGGACCTGGAATTAGATGGAGAGATCCAAAGAACATATCATATTTCTTTCTGGAAACACCCTGGTGTCTGATCAGTCCTTCACTTCCTAATACAACTTTGAGTAGGGTGAAGGAGGGATACAATCAAAGCAAGAATCAAGATGATTACTTCCTCTATATTCATTCAGTTCTCAAACCCTCGCATTCTAGCTTCTGACTCCACTCTCAGAAAGATTAATAACAATCTTTTACCATTCATTATGTGACCCTTTTCTTTTTCAATCTTTCTCCTCTTTGACTCTTCTGTACCTTTGGATAGTTCCCCACCCCCCCCACTTTTATCTTTCTGACCACTTTTTCTTAGTCTTTCCATTGAAGGTCTTCCCCAAGAGGGGAAGGGGGACTCTCTTCCTTTCTTTTCTTTCCTCATTCTCTCTCTTGGGAATCTCATCTGCTTCCATGGTTTCAGTTATCTCTATGCAATTGACTCCCAAATCTATATATACACCACTAAACACTTCTGAACTCTTGTTAACTAGAGTTGATATCCTGTGTGCTGAATATTTCCACCTATATTTTTTTATTGACATATCCAATGTAGTCAATAAACATTTATCAAGTAACTACAATGTATCAAACACTGCTAAGTTCTTTAGGTACAATGAATAAAAAGAAAGACACTTCCTACTCTCAGTTTTATAATCTAAAGAGAGACAACACATAAAAGGAAGGGGAAAAGCAAGGAGAGGAGTGAAGGAACAACATGGGTTACTTAGCAAGGGGGCTTCTTTTTCCATGGGTTGATATCTGGTCAGACAGCAATTGCAAAGCAGAGAGATCTGAGAGGGTAGTTTCTGTCCTCCATAAAGCAAGACTGTGGGAGGAGTTTGCTACTCTGTCCTCCAGCCCTCCAAGCAGAAGGGAGGTGAGATTAAGAGAGGTGGAGTCAACCAAAGCATCATGATAGTGAGTTTAATGACTTTATCCTGGTTAGGATGGAGAGCATCTTGTTCTGTGGAATTGAAGCCAGGCAGGTGGCATTGCCCTGCTCCCCTCCTCTCTCCTCCTGTCTAATGCTAGAAGGTTCCTTGTCTGACTAACTGAGGGTTCTGTTGGGGTGTGGTCCTCTCCCCTTCCCCACCCCAGTTCATGAACAGCCTGTGGGGTTGCTACTTATCTTCAGTTGTCCCGGAATTCCTGAGTCAGGTCAGTGGGTCGTATAGCCAAAGCAAAGTGGTGAGGTGGTTGGGGAAGTCTTGAAGCCTTTCTTTTTTTCATTTCATGGTCCCTTGTTGCCCCCAACCCCTCAATATTGTGAATTCTCCATCTTTCCCATTGAAAATCCGATAGATCTTCCTCATTGTTATTCTGAGAGAAAACATACACGTATGATGAGGGAAGTCAAATCAAAAATTCAGTGAGGGGCAGGAATGGGGCAGCTCTTTGACTATAGAAGTAATTACTTGGGTGGCTAGGTGACACAGTGGATAGAGCACCAGTCCTGGAGTCAGGAGTACCTGACTTCAAATCCATCCTGAGGCACTTAATAATTACCTAGCTGTGTGGCCTTGGGCAAGCCACTTAGCCCCATTGCCTTGCAAAAAAAAAAAAAAACCTTTTGAAAAAAGAAATAACAATACCCTTTTCTTGAGGAAATCAATTTGGTTATTTCGCAAAGTAAGAATTAATGCAAATAATGAAGCAAGAGTTAGTAAGTAATACATTGTAAATAAATGAGAAAGTCAAATGACAGATCAATGTGTTTTGAAATCTAAGAGAAAAAAATGAAGAGGAATAAATATCTTCCTTATTTAAAGAGTATTTTAATTTTTATTCATTCAAGTTTAATTGTTTTAAGTCTTTTTTCATTTTTAACTTTTTATTTGTTTTCCAATTGTATACAATAGTAATTTGTACAAGTCATTTTTTGCAAGGCTCTAAATTCTACATCCTCCCCCAAGACTGTTTGACAGTCTCTACATGGTTTCCATGCCATACATTGATTTAAATTGAAGGTGTTATATGAATAAACACAAGAATAAACATACACCCCTCCTACCCCAGAAGATGAGAAACCTCAAGAAAAGAGAGAGAGAAAACAAATTGTACTTGAGCCTGTGTTCAGATTCCAACGGCTCTGCCTCTGGGGTGAGTTGCTTTCCCTATCATCAGTCCCCCAGAGAAGCTACTTCACTATTTTTCCCTCAGTGCTATTACCAGCTGTGCCTGCACTCTCATTTATTCTCTTCTCTCTCTCCTTTCACCCTGGCCCTGCTCATGGATGTGTCGCGTCTGAGGACCCTCCCCCATCTTCCCTCTCTTCTATCACTCCCTCCCCTCGCCCCTTCCATCTCGTTTCTCTCGGGGGTAAACAGGTCTCACCCTATTAGGTGTGGATGCTATTTCTGAGAGGCTACACTGGAGGATAATGGGGGGGGGGGGAGCCTGGAGAGCCCGGAGGGGCTCCTGGACAGCCGGGAGCGGCCCCTCCTTGAGGGCGACCCCGAGACCGGTCCGCCGAGGCGAAGTTCCTTCTGAAACCAAGGACAAGACAGCGAATGCCTGGCGCGAGCCCCTCCCCAGACGCCCCCTCCTCTCCGGGCAAAGCCGGGGGCTTGGCCGCGGGAGAGGATCTCGTGGTGGGCGGGGCGCGGGCTCTGCGGAGCAGACTGGCGTCTATTCTGACTCAAAACCGGAGCCGAGCAGGCAAGATATCATTAAAAACTAAATTTTGCTGTAAAACTCTCTAAATGTTTTACAAGAGGCAGTGCAGAAGTACTAAAGGCTAAACTGTTAAAGCTATCCAAATCTTTGAAAATTGCAGAAAAGTGCTTAAAGGTTTTTTAACATATGGAATTTTTTCTACTAGCTGGTAAGATTCTACTGCAGTCAGCTTGAATGTGTAATTCTAGATCACCATGGTATTTAGAAGTTTCTTTGATGAACTGTCTATCTCTAGTTTCAGGAATCTTTTTTTAAGGTTTTTGCAAGGCAGTGAGGTTAAGTGGCTTGCCCAAGGCCACACAGCTATGTAATGATCAAGTGTCTGAAGCCAGATTTGAACTCAGGTACTCCTGACTACAGGACCAGTGCTCTATCCACTGTGCCACCTAGCTGACCCCCAGTTTCAGCAGTCTTAATTAGGAATGTTCTCTTTGAGTGTGAGTCAAGGTTGGTTCCCCTCAAATTTGGGGGAAAAAAATGTGGACAAACCAGAGCAATCCTGCTTTCCATTTCCTCTAGCAGTATTCTGTGGGTAGCAATCTCAATATTTAGCCATTTTGATATTCAGTTGATCCTGATTTTCATGAAGTTGATAAATCATCTCTTCCTTCATGCTCTGGATTTTATCGTGCAGGTGGCGATAATGTGTTGGTAGTTAGCAGCTTCAATGACAAAATTCTCCACTTCACAAGCTGACATTCAAGAATTCATTGTTTCCTTCAAGTAAATCCCCTTTGTGGGTGAGGGACTACACCTGTCATCAGTATTCATTAGATTCTTTCTTAGTAGAGCATAATTGTTCTTATTAACAGCTTTAGGGAGATGAGTAAGTTTGAACTTATTCCATTCATTCCTTGGCCTCCTGAAGTTTCTTGGCAGTCACACTTTCATATGGCTGACATACATCATGCAAGGCTGCATTGAGGTTGGGCCTGGCAACATCCACTTTAATGTGAATGTGTTGTTCTTGAATGTGCTCCACAATTCTTGGATTTCCTTTTTTAAAATTTATTTAAGACAATGGGGTTAAGTGACTTGCCCAAGGACACACAGCTAGGTAGTTATTATCTGAGACCAAATTTGAACTCAGGTCCTCCTGTCTCCAGGGCTGGTGCTCTATCTACTGCCCCACACAGCCGGCCCCTAGTTCTTGGACTTCCTCATCAAGACTCCCTAGATCTTTCTCTGAATATGGATTCTATTTTACAACACAAGTCTTTTGCAATTATCTTGGAACACTGTATTGCTAAGAAGAGTTAAGTCTAATATTAAAGTTGATCATCACACAATGTTACCCTTATCATGGACAATATTTTTCTGATTCTGTTCTAGATGGCTCTGGAGGAGAAAATGAGGCTGTTGACTTTGCAACACAGCTCTCTTAAATCTAATTCACTTTGCATGTCATGGAATCACCTCACCTCCTTGATGTCATGGTCTTCTTCCAGAACTAAGGACAACAAAACCACTGTGAGTAATAGAAGCCACAACCCCTGACACCAATGCTGGCAAGTTGGGATTACACAGTTTTTTCTTCCTTCCTTCCTTTCTCTCTCTTTCTTTTTTTGTGGGTGCTCTTTATTTCTTTTTTATGGGTGCTCTGTGCAAAGGCCTGGTAAGATTTCTTAGATTTTGACAGACCCCAGGTCACTCTGGGTCTCTTTTATTGGCCAACAATTGGTCTCAGGCTAAGCCTTCTTGGTCATTTTTGGGGCCTTGATTAGTGCAGAATGAATACAAATAACAATTGCTTCTGTTTTGGCCTGAAATTCTGTGGTTTTCCTTTCCCAGAATGATTTCTGTTGTTCTTTTTTTTAACTGTGAAAAAGAGGTTACTCTTGCTTCTTTTCTTTCTTTCCTGCCTTAATCACTAGGAAACCCTGAGAGTCTTACCCTTCCAACAATTTTATTTTGTTTTTAGCCTCTTTTCCTCACCTGTCTCTTACCTAACCTTAATCACTGAATGGGTGTTGCCTCAGTCAAATTGTGACCTGGAAAAGATCTAGTTTTAAAAGGTCAAGGTCTCCTACTGCATCCAAGGCCATCTCCAGTTGTCCTGATCCATATCTGGCCACTGAACCCAGATGGCTCTGGAGAAAATAGTGACTTTGTATAGCAACCCCTCACTTACATCCAATTCACTTGCATATCATAAAAGTGATATGAAACTGCACACTAATCTGACTGGCTATCTGAATTTAGATAAATGTAGGCCAAAATTACTTAAATTTTTATATCTGATTTTTAATATTGATTATGTGACATGATCACAACAATTTACTATAAAGATAAGGAACAAAAAAGAAAGGACAATAGTCCATTATGCTTTTAGATGTCTGTTCCAGGTGAAAGTCATGTAGGTAGCCACCAGCCTCAAGCCAAATCTCAATCTGCCAGGTGAGAGACATTTTCTACATGTCACATTCTTGGGCTACTGAGTCAAAAAAGGGTCCAACCTCAGACCACACTGCAAAATAGCACTTTCAATTCAAATAAACTTTTCACCTGAAAATTTTAACAAAAACTCCATTTTTTTTTTTTGGTTTGGGCTTCTATAGACTATGACCCACCAGAATTTTTTTTGATACCTGAATTTCAGACTTAAGATAGAGAGCTAAATTTCAGTCCCATGAAATTTTATAGGAATTTCCTATAATCAGACAGAGATTCATCTCTAAACTTTATAGAGTAAAGGATCAGAAAAATACCACGTATTGATTGTGATAGTATAGTGGTGACAATGAAATTACAGAAAAATCAAAAAATCGTTATCCGTGTTGCACAGGTGATTTTATAATATCAGGTTTTGGAACACATAACATAGAAACAAATAAAAAATTTTCTATTAATCTGCTTATACACTTGAATATATAATCAGACCACATACACACTGCTGATATTATTGCAGGAAAAATGGAGAAAGAGATATTCAGTAGTAATAAAAGTTTAAAGTGTGTATATATATATATATATATATATATATATATAACTTATATATGATTAAGAACATTATCTTATAATATGTTTGATTATTTCAGAATTACTACTACCATAGCTTAAAATGAAAAACTACCATAACAAAATTATACTGATAATCATACTAAATTTTATATCACTGTCACTTCATCCTCCCCCATTTTAGTCAAGAGGGTACATAATAACATCTTCCATCCCATGAGATATGACTACAGATGTCATTTTACTCGCCATAGTAGTACAATATATATATAGTAATTTCATAATTTTATTAACTTCAACCCAAATATACTTCTATCAATCTTTAAAAGAAAATGAAGTTTTCTCAGGAACTTAATCTCATACGTGATAATCCCATACAAGAACATTTCTACTTGCAAATTTTAAATGCTCTTAAAATTAACTCAACAACTAATTGTTTCACAAATGATAACTTTTAAAAAAAATAGAAACTTTTCTATGACAGCTATAAGCAAATATCATCACATTATTTTCAGTAAATTAGCTTACAGATTCAAAAATTGAATAGAACTTATGCACAATGCATAAAAACTTACAAAAGTCTTAAAATGCAATAAACATTCTTTATGTTAAAAAGATAATATATTAATTATGAACTTGTACAGTGATAGATGTTGCTCTTATTCAATCTTAAAGCAAAAGAAAATTTTTGAAATTGGAATTTATCAAGTCTAAGTTGGTATTGAAATTTATTTTTAGGTATTATAAAATAATTCCACAAGTTCTTCACAGGCAATTAATCCCAATTACCATGGAATTTCTAAGTACCACTTTCCTTGAAATTAAGGTTGTGTGTACAAAGGGAAGGGTCAGTTGGTTTAAGTGATGAAGAAATACACCTAACTAAATTACTCATACAAACAACCTTAAGTCAAATTCCTTCCAAATATTGGCTTTAAAGAGTGACATCACATAATCAACCAATTTATTGGCAATTAAGTCAATTAAAATGACTAAAATCAGGTGGTTAAAATTATTAAATGCCTATCAAATATTTTTACAGAAAATTCTTGATAAGGATTTATGACCTGATGATTCTAAATATGCTTTTCTTTCTTATTACAATAGATTTTCTTTGTACAAAAAGATTTTCTTTGTTTCTTGTAGCAATTTTATGAAATTCATGAGTCAGATGTCAAAAACTGTAGTTACAATAAGCAAAAATAATACATAAGAAATTTAGTTTTTCTTCATTCTGTTTAGCAGCACAATTTTAAACTCCCAATTATTGAATAATTATTCTTAATATTAGAACATTCGTGAATATCACAATATCATAATCTAAATTATATAATTTTCAATTTAACAAAGCATATACATAGTATACAGAAACTCAACCCATGTTTGGTTATCTTATTAAAAGGTGATCATACAGCTTTAATACATTTTTTAATTTATATAGTCCTGTTCCTTTTCTTTTCAGAATTAAATTTTGGATTAAATCAAACGAAAATCTGGACGTATAGGTCCTTAATTTTTTTTTTTAGGGTTTTTGCAAGGCAATGGGGTTAAGTGGCTTGCCCAAGGACACAAATCTAGGTGATTATTAAGTGTCTGAGGTGGGATTTGAACTCAGGTACTCCTGACTCCAGGGCCTGTGCTCTATGCACTGCACCACCTAGCCACCCAGGTCCTTAATTTCTGATACATATATTCCTCTCTTTTTTAAAAAAATATTTTTTCTTCAAAACAAAACAAAAACTTTTTTCTGCAGTTTCTATCTGAAAAACAGTTAATATCAGAATCAGATTTTCAGCTTCCATTCTTTATTATGAAATCAACACTTAATTGTTTCATGAGAACTCACCAAATCAGTGCTTTTAAGAGAGACATAATTTGTAGTAGAAGATTGCGCACTGGCATCCTGTTGTGAGATTTTAGGAACTCTGGCCTAGCCCCCCAAAATCCCCCAGAAAGTCCAGTGGCCTCTTCTTAGATCTCTGGGCCAGAGGAGACTGAAGAAGAGCTGCTGGGGCAGCAGCATATAGAGACCTCTAATCTAAATTATTGTTGTTATGGGTTTTTTAAAATATGCTAATTAAGATCAATCAGAAACTAATTTTAGGGCCAACTTCAATTTTTTAGGTCTCTTATATGTATAATTTCCCAATCAGGAAACAAAACCCTGCCAAATTGATGGAACCAGCAAAGAAACAATAGAACATAATAGAACCCACTTCTCTCCCCAGAACAACACAGTTTTCAGGAAAATCTCTCCTGTGGCTTCAAACCATGAGTTTTTGGAAAAGGAGAAAGTACCAATTTGAAAAGGGAGAATGGAGAGGAAGATTGGCCAATAAGAACACAGAGAGACAACGACAAGCTTTACCATGCAGAGACAGCTGAGAGTTTTCCTCTGCCTGCACCACACAGAACACACAATTTAAAACAAATGTTTATAAAACACATAAACAATGTCAGAGTACCTCGAGCCAGAGTGGCCCCTGAAATCCAGGGAAAAACTTACCTTTCTCTCACACTAGAGGGTCCCCTAAATACAACACAGGCAAAGACTATAGGGTGCCAGATAAACCTATGCATTCTAGAGGCAAATCTCTAGCACCCAGCCAGAAAACAGAAACAAACACCACCCAAGGTGACAAATCCCCAACAAACTAAAAGGTAGAATCCAGAGAATTGAGTTGTAAAAAAAAGTGGTAGCCTCATCACTTTCCAAAATCATTTTTAAAATTAAGATTGTCCATGCAAATTGCTAACCTTCCCATTTGAAAGCAAAAATATATTTACTGCTGGAAAAAACAAGTTTGGAAAAATAGATATTGCATAGGTCAGCCACAGTGAATACTACAGCAGAGAGAAGATTGGACATCCCAAGAGAAGGAGGCAAGATGGTAGCTGAACATGGTTCTGTCCAAGAGAACCAGAAAGAGGAGTTTTTCTAAAAGTGATGTTTTTGCCCTTTTTTCATGATCTCTTCAGAATATAGACCCAGTAGTGGTATAGCTGGATCAGAGGATATGTACATTTTTGTTGCCCTTTGGACATAATTCCAAATTGCTCTCCAGAAAGGTTAGATGAGTTCACAGCCCCACCAACAGTGTGTTAGTGTCCCAGATTTCCCACATCCCTTTCAACATGGATCATTGTCCTTTCTGGTCATGTTGTCCAGTCTGAGAGGAGTGAGGTGGTACCTCAGAGATGCTTTAATTTGCATTTCTCTAATAATTAGTGATTTAGAACAATTTTTCACATGACAATTGATTGCTTTCATTTCCTCATTTGTGAATTGCCTTTGCATATTCTTTGACCATTTGTCAATTGGGAAATGGCTTGGTTTTTTAAAAAAATTTGACTCAGTTCTCTGTATATTTCAGAATGAGACCTTTGTCAGAAACACTAGTATGTAAAAATTGTTTCCCATTTACTTCATTTCTTTTGATCTTGGTTACAGTGGTTTTGTCTGTGCAAAAGCTTTTTAATTTAATGTAATCAAAATCATCTAGTTTGTTTTTAATGACGTTCTCCATGTCTTCCCTGGCAATAAACTTGGAAAGATTGTGGGGAAGGGCTTCTCAGTTTCTGTTTTTTACTGTTTTCTAAATCACTGAGAAGGGACTTGCACTGTTGTAGAGGCTGCTAACGCATGTTTTGGGTTGAGAGGCCAATTCTGGCCAAAATAACCTGATCTCTGCTGACCCTTGAGCTGAAACCTTCCAGGGGTACTCTGATTTGATAACGCAATTGTGTCAATCTTGGCCTCATTCTTCAATAAGCCCTGTTTCCATAAGTCTTGTTCCCAAACTTCTTAGCCTAGGTTACATCCTGCTGGGTTAATTTCTGCCCATAACAAAGTTCCATCTTTTATTCTATATGTTAATTTTGTGGTTTTCTTCTATAAGAACTGTTTAATGTTTTCAATAAACCGGCTCTGTCAGATGGCCTGATGACACCCCCACCTGAGTGTAATATATTTTCTTTTCTCTCCTGAGCCAAATCCATCCCCAGTGGACAGGGGATCGCTACACACCATTTTCCCCCAATGTCCTGGCTTTTTGCAATAATGGCATATCCTGGTTGCTGGATCCTCAGACTGTCTCACAGCTACAAGGGTGTGTTGGGCCGGGGCTGTAAACTGCTTGAGCTGTAGAGTCAGGACCTTATCCTGCTTTGCTTGGGATTCTCTTTTCTTGGAGATTTTTTTCCCTTCTGTTGTGTCAAATGTTAACTCAGTTGTTCTGCTAATTCCACGATGAATTGGGGATGTTTGTTCTGCCAGCCTGACTGACTTACCTTAATATTTCTTGACAGAGAAAGTTATGGATTTTTAACAAAGTAAGAGAGAGCTGGGAAAATTGGAAGTTAGTATGGAAGAAACTTAGATTAGACCAACACCTCACACCCTATACCAAGATAATATCCAAATGGATACAGGATTTAGTTTTATTTTATTTCATTTAGTTTTTGCAAGGCAATGGGGTTAAGTGGCTTGCCCAAGGCCACAGGGCTAGGTAATTATTAAGTGTCTGAGGCTGGATTTGAACTCAGGTACTCCTGACTCCAGGGCTGGTGCTTTATCCACTGCGCCACCTAGCCGCCCCTATGGATACAGGATTTAGACATAAAAAAAAAACAATACTATAAGCAAATTGGAAGATCAAGGACCAGTTTCCCTGTCAGATCTATGGAAAGGGAAGCAGTTTATGACTAAGGAAGAGATGGAGAACGTCACTAAAAACAAACTAAATGATTTTGATTACATTAAATTAAAAAGCTTTTGCACAGACAAAATCACTGTAACCAAGATCAAAAGAAATGTAGTAAAATGGGAAACAATCTTTACAACTAATGTTTCTCACAAAGGACTCATTTCTAAAATATACAGAGAACTGAGTCATATTTTTTTTTAAAAAAAAAGGCTATTCCCCAGTTAGCAAATGGTCAGAGGATATGCAAAGGCAATTTACAGATGATGAAATCAAAACAATCCATAGTCATATGAAAAATTGCTCTAAATCATTACTTATTAGAGAAATGCAAGTTAAAGTTTCTCTGAGGTACCACCTCACACCTCTCAGACTGACCAATATGACCAGAAAGGATAAGCATCACTGTTGGAAGCTTTGTGGGAAATCTTGGACACTATTACATTGTTGGTGGAGCTGTGAACTCATCCAACTTTTCTGGGGAGAAATTTGGAACTATGCCCAAAGGGCAACAAAATTATGCATACCCTTTGATCCAGCAATACCACTACTGGGTCTGTACCCTGAAGAGATAAAGAAAAAGTGTAAAAATATCACTTGTACAAAAATATTCATAGCAACCCTGTTTGTGGTGGCAAAGAATTGGAAATCAAGTAATTGTCCTTCAGTTGGGAAATGGCTTAGCAAACTGTGGTATATGTATGTCATGGAACAATATTGTTCTATTAGAAACCAGGAGGGATGGGAATTCAGGGAAGCCTGAATTGCATGAATTGATGCTGAGTGTGATGAGCAGAACCAGAAAAAACACTGTACACCCTAACAGCAACATGGGAGTGATGACCAACCTTGTTAGATTGCTCATTCCATCAGTGCAAAAAGTCAGGGATGATTTGGGGTTCTCTGCAATGGAGAATACCATCTGTATCCAGAGAAACAACTGTGGAGTTTGAGCAAAGACCAAGGACTATTACATTAAGTTTAGAAAAAAAAAACCATGATATCTTATTGTCTGATCTTGCTATCTCTCTTATACTTTATGGTTCTTCCTTAAGCATATGATTTCTCTCTCATCACACTCAATTTTGATGAATGGAAACCATGTAAGGATTGACAAATTGCCTTCTGTGGGGGAGGGGAGAGGGAAATAAGATTAGGGGAAAAATTGTAATACTCAAAATAAATAAAATCCTTAATTTATTTGTTTTTTTTTTTAATTTTTCAAGGCAATGGGGTTAAGTGGCTTGCCCAAGGCCATACAGCTAGGTAATTATTAAGTGTCTGAGACCGGATTTGAACCCAGGTACTCCTGACTCCAAGGCTGGTGCTCTATTCACTGCGCCACCTAACCGCCCCAAAATCCTTAATTTAAGAAAAATAAAATAACCATTCTGAATTCCTTGAAAAAAAATAAGAGAGAAACTGAATCTGTCCTCCTCCTTTCTTATCATGCTTTAGACCAGAATTTTCATCAAAATACTAAACTTCTGCTAGAGGATAAAAAAATTGAAATACTGTTTCATCATGTTTTTGACTAACAGTTTTGATTTTTGAAAAGTCCACTGGTGGGGAAAGGTCAGGGGAATAGTGGCATAAAGGGCCTCCCCTATCACTTGAGCTTCCACATAGTGCCTTTCCTGGCCTGTACCATGCCACTCAATCTGTGTTTTCGAGTTCTTCAAAAGTAGGTTTGATATCTGCCTTTTTAAATCAATTCTTAATGCCCCACCCCCACCCCTTACCTATAAGGCTATACTTAAATAGGAAATATCTGGGATCCCAGGGTAATAGGATCGCAGAGTAACTTTAAATTAATTACTAAATTCAATAGAATCTTTATATGCATCAGGAAAATCTTTAATGCCTGTAATTCACCTCTGCCCCATAGCTTAAACTTATAATGTGGAAAAGTATAAAGCTTAACATCCAGTCCAGCCCTGTCCTTTTCTATCCATAGAGTGAATGACCTGAGGACTTGGTCTGTTTACTACCTTCAAAGGATGGATCCTAAGATTCAGGCATTTATCTGGATCTAGGAAAAGCATTTTAGAAACTTTTGAGGAAGGGAAAAGATATTGGATTGCCAGCTCTCCTGGCTCACTAGGGGGAGGGGCTGATACCAAGACTAGAGGAGAATTAGAAAGTGGAGCAGACAGGAGGCTTTTTGCATCTGTTACCTTATCACGGGGATGGGTGTTCAAAGGAGGAGGAAATTTCCTATGAGCTCTGAGTGAGGCCTTTTCAGATTTACATTCTCTCTCTACCATTTTTCTAAACGAATGGTAAGAGGTCAGGTAGGTGGCACAGTGGACAGAGCACCAGCCCTAGAGTCAGGAGTACCTGAGTTCAAATCCAATCTCAGACATTTAATAATTACCTAGCTGTGTGGCCTTGGGCAAGCCATTTAACCCCATTTGCTTTGCAATAAACCTAAAAAAATTAAAAAATTAAAAAAAAATACTTAAACCAGTGGTAAAAAATTCCCATTCCTTCTGAGATGTTTTGTTAGTTTTTAAAATTAATTTTGTTTTAAGACAATTTACTTTAATCCTATCAAACAATCCCCACCTGAGCGAACTCCGTTTTGCCACCTTTGACAAATTATGTGACCCCTATAATTGCAATGTTTGATCATGTAAAAAGCAGGAATTCTCTCCTGGATCTCTGTTCCTAGATTCATATTGTTCCATAATTTCAACAATCAATCAGCAATAATTTTATACACACACATACACACACACACAAACATACATCAAAAACACTAAACAACATATAACAGATACTAGATATAAAACAAAAGATGCCTAACAAATATTCCTTTATGTTTTTATCACAGAAAAATATGTCAAAGATCTAACCATTGAACTACCCTACCAACAAGACACCTGCCTTAAATCTAGAAATAAACCCTGGTACCCACACTGTCGGGAAAACAAAAACCAGCAAAATTTTACATCCTGTGAAATTACCCAAACCCCAGTAACAATCCCAGAAAACTTTACTTCAGAAAAGGACCCAGTTCATGACTAGGGCAATTTGATTTTGAAAAAATAACAGTCTCACCTTCAGACAAGTCACTCATGCCAGGTTTAAAATGTGTCCTGGTTTTTCTTAGGGATTCCTTTGATGAGCTGTCTAGAGGAAAAAATTATTATTTTCAAATTCAAGCCTAGATTCGATGTCACATGCACCATTACTGTTAAACATAATTTTCTAGGGCTAAGAAATGAAATAACAAAGTTAGTTTATGAATGAAGTTTTATTCTCTAGGTGGATGGCCTCCTTATGAATGCCAACACTGATACAAAATTTGGGGTGCATTTTAAACAGAAAGGACAAAGACACGTAAAAACCATTAGGTAACCAATGTGATTTCACATAGATGACATGGTTTCAGAATATGATTCTCTCAAATCTTTATACTATTTGCTTAAACTTCCTACTGACAAGAATCCCATTTAGGTTGGAGAATAAATGTTTACAAATGACAATAGAAGTTTCTCTCTCTTCAACTTATCTTGAGATTTGTTGATCAGGTAAGGAATGTATTGGTGCTATCATTGAAATGACCAGATAGTACTTAAACAGGCCAAGTCAGCATTGTCGGAGACAGACCTTACTTAGCAGACTGACATTTTATAACTATTAGTTAAAGGTTATGAAAGTAATTTCTGATAAGAAATTCATAGATCAGAAGTATTAATTCCAAATTAAAGAATATCAGATTATATACTCTATATCTCCTTTCTCATAATATGATGATTTGTCCTCTTCGAGGAGCCTACTCATGGGGAGCATAATTCCCCATGTGGCTACTATCTTCTCTATACCTTTCCTTACTGCTCAACCTCTCCTGGTAGTTTGTAACTAAGTTGTTCTCATCTTGAGTTTCCTTCTCTGCTTAAGGATCAGTGGTTTCCTATCTTCCTTACATCTTTCCCTTAGCTTCTGCTAATAACAGAACACTCTCCTGCCCACTTTACCCTTCTTTACAGCTTTTACTCAGGTGGTTTGCCATCCTCTGCAGGGCAGTGTGGCCTGGGGAGCATGATCCCTCAAGCTCTCCCACCCTCTTCTCCACTATGCTGGATCCATATTGATCTAAGCCCTGTCACCCTTGTGGTTGTTTCTCTTTCCTCCCTTTTAGTTGTCCTTAAGAAATTCCTTCAATTTCTTTTCCTTCCCACATTGCTAAAACTAACATTTATAGTATAATCGTGAATAATAGTGGTGATAATGAGCTTCCTTGTTTCACCTCTGATCTTATTTGGAAGGCTTCTACTTTATCCCCATCACATATAATGATTGCTCCTGGTATTGGATAGATACTACTAGCCAGTTTAAGAATAACTTTAATTATTCCTATGTTCTCTTAGCTCTTTTAATAGAAATGGTTGCTATATAGTGTCAAAAGCTTTTTCAGTATTTATTGAGATAATCAGATGGTTTCTGTAGTTTTGTTATTGGTATGTCTGTTTTGTTCATTATTTTCCCAATATTGAACTCACTTTTCATTCCTGCTATAAAACCCACCTGGTCATGATCTATTATCCCAGTGATAAATTGTCATGATCTCTTTTTTAATATTTAATTTAAAGTTTTGGAGGATTTTTTTGTATGAATGTTCATTAGGGAAATTGGTCTACAATTTTCTTTCTCTGTTTTGGCTCCTCCTGGTTTAGCTACCAGCATTGTATTAGTGTCAAAGAAGGAATTTCGCAGGACTCCACCTAGTTTTCCAAATAATTTATTTAGTTTTGGAATTAATTGTTCTTTAAATGTTTCATTGAATTCACTTGTAAATCCATCTGAGCCTGGAGAGTTTTTCCTAGGGAGTTCATTGAAGGCTTGTTCAATTTTTTTTTCTAAAATGGGGTTATTTAAGTATTTTAATTTCTCTCCTGTTAATCTAGATTATCTATAGATTGTTAGATTTATTGACAAAACAGTGGGCAAAATAGCTCTGATTTCTTTGGTTATGAGTTTATTCTTCATTTTTGAAACTGGTAATTTGATCTTCTTTTTTAAATCAAATTGAATCTGAAGATTATCAATTCATTTTTTCCATAAAACCAACTCAATTTCATTTTTTACTTTCAATTTTGTGTCTCCTTTGATATTCAGAATTTCTAATTTGATAGTAGGGAATTTTTAATTTGTTCCTTTCCTAACTTTTGTGGTTTCATGCTCAATTCATTGATCTCTTCTTCTCTATTTTATTTATATAAGCATTTAGAGTTATATAATTTCTCCTAAGAACTTCTTTGTCAGCATCCCATTACTTTTGGTATGTTGTCTCATTATTGTCAATCTTTGGATGAAATTATTCATTATTTCTCTGATATGTAATTTGACCCATTCATTGTTTAGGATTAGTTTACTTAATTTCCAATTATTTTTTAGGCTATCTTCCTACATCTTTTATTGCATGTAGTTTGTATTGCATTATGATCTCAAAGGCATGTATCTAATATTTCTGCCTTCCAGCATTTGGTTGTGAGATTTCTATGCTCTAATACATGGTCAATTTTTGACTAGGTGACATTTTCCAAAGAAAAAAGGTATATCCCATTCTATCTCCATTCAGTTTTCTCCAGAGATCAATCATATATAACTTTTTAAAAATACTATTTGCCTCCTTAACTTCTTTCTTGTTTATTTTGTGGTCAGATTTATCTAATCCTGACAGAGGGAGTTTGAAGTCCCCCATTAATATAGTTTTGCTGATTAATTTTTCCTGTCATTCACTTAACTTCTCTTCTAAGAATTTAGATGCTGTATCACTTGGCTTATCTAATTATTGTATTGATATTACTTTATTACCTATGGTAACTGTTGGCAAGATTTAATTTCCTTTTGTATTCCTTTTAATTAGATTTATTTTTGCTTTTACTTTGTCTGAGATCAGGATTACTTCTGCATTTTTTTCCTTCAGCTGAAACTTAATATGTCCTGCTTCAGCCTTTTTTTCTTTACTCTGCATCTCTTTGCTCCTGATGCATTTCTTTTGTATTTTCAAGTCAATGGGGTTAAGTGACCTCCCTAAGGTCACACAGCTAGGTAATTATGAAGTATCTGAGGCCAAATTTGAACTCAGGTCTCCTGATTCTAGGTTTGTTGCTCTATCTACTGCACCACCCAGCTGACCCATCAATGCATTTCTTGTAAATAACGTATTGTAGGATTCTGGTTTTTAGTTCACTCTGCTATCTGTTTCTTCATCCCATTTATATTCAGTTATGATTACTAACTGTATTTCTCTCTATCCTATTTTACCCTCTGTTTATATATTGCTCTTCCCTTTCACTCTATCTCTCCTCATCAGTGATTTACTTCTGATCTCCACTTCCTTCAATTTGCCCTCCCTTCGATCAATCTCTCCATTACCTTTTCTTTCCCCTTTCCCCTCCAGCTTTCTTATAGGATAATAAAAATTTCTAACCCCCAATTGACAGGGTATGTTATTCCCTCTTTGCACCAAATCTAATGAGAGGAAGATTCATGCAATACTTAACCCCTCCTTTCTTTTCCTCTACTGTTATAGTTCCTTTGTGCTTCTTCATGTGATATAATTTACCTTTTTGTGCCTCTTACTTTCCTCTTTTCCTACAACAATCCTATTTTAATGCCAAATTTTAAATTAAACAATCTTATGAAGATTATTATTGTTAAAGTTAAATTTATTATTGTAGTGGGGGAATAGAGCTAGCTAGCAACCAAAATTTCTGAGTTCTATTCCAAATCTCTTTGTTTAATATGAGCATATTATTTATTCATATTTAAATGGATAGCATAGTACATTATACTCAGAAGAGTGCTGAGGCAAAAAGAGTTAAATTATATAAAAATTGTTCTTTGTCATTAGAAAGTTAGAAATTTAAACATTTATTTTATGTTATATTTAGTGCCTTGTTTGAATCAGAGTTATGATTTTCAGACTGAAAAGCCATTTGTTAGTTCCTCTTTCTCAGATTTATTTAAGAGACATTTTGATGACAGGTCTTTGAGTGATTCTACTGGAATTAGAACTATGAGGTCATATGAAAGCATACAGAATTCTGGATTTAATGGCTGTATTGGATTTCCATTTCAAGAAAGTTTCATGTGAAGGGTTAATTTATTTGAAAGATTAATGGTGAAGTTGCTAGTGTCCATCAGTGAATTTCAAAAAAAAATTAAAGGAAAGACTAAGAATTTAAGAATTTAATTATATGGGGTTGCTAGGTGGCATAGTGAAGAGAGCACCATCCTGGAGTCAGAAGGACCTGATTTCAATTCCAGTCTCAGTCCCACTATACTTTATCTGTTACTTGTATGACCTTGGGGAAGTCACTCAACTCCACCCCCCCAAAAGATGATTACATTTGTTTAATTTTTAGATGTGATTTACTATTTGTGATCCCTTCTCTGACTTGTAGAAAATATTTGGTAATTGCATTGTCCTATGCATTCTTTTACTTTTAAAATGTTAATTATAATTACTAGAAATTCTTAACTGAACATTTTGAATTACTCTATGAAAATTTGACATGGGAAGATCTTTATGTTAATCTCTTTAGGTGAACTTCAAGGAACATCAAATTTGCTACTTTAGGTATTCCTTTTTTAAATGAAACTTATTACTAAAAATAGAAGAAGAGTGGGTTTTTTTACTTATGTGAAGCAATTGTCATTATGACCAAATGAAGGGAGTTCTCTGAAAGGGTAAGGAGGCCAGGAAGCACCACCACAGAAAGAAAACCCAGAAGATCTCTGACCTAGTACTGAGAATATCTGGCATCTCTATTGTCCATTATCCATTTCTAGGCTACAGATCCAAGGTAAAGAGTCCAACTGAACTGACCACAGAACAAATTCCAAAAACTCAGTTATGCAACTCTGAACCTAGAAGGTTAGTCCAACATATAGGCCTTCAGTGGAATGACAAAAGCAAAAGACTAATATCTCCAAACAGGAGATCTATCTTCATTTCAATAGCTTAGACAATGGGATGGGGGTCAGTGTTAAGGTAAGGCCAGTTCAAAGGTTAACTATTTGACATGGCCATTGCAGAGGGAACAGTTTAGCTATAGAACATATCTCTCCATCCACTATGTCTTCTACTACAGAAAGAAAGAGTGCCAGTGCCATGGACCTAAAGAGTCACATAAGATTTAGCAACCACCCTAAAAAGAAAAGGACAGCTAGGAATATCATATTCTAGAAGTCAAAGGATCTGGGAATAATTTATAGCCAGCATAACTAAGTATAACCCTATAAGGGGAAAAATTGTTTTGTCCTTCATTCTCAAAGAGGACCAGTGACATCAGGAAGCTGATATTTTGAATTACAAATGATTTGGACTTAATGGATACAGGACTGTGCAAAGTCATCAGCTTTATTCTCTTCTTCAAAGTAATTGACTAGAAATGACCCCAGATGCATTTTTAAACTCATGTCTTAGTTGTTTTTTTTTTTACCATTTTTTCTCATGTCTCAGTTTGTCTGAGGCAACACCCATTCACTGATTAAAGGCTAGGTAAGAACTGAGGCAAAAGATGGCTTAGTCTAACTTTCCAAGGGAAAAAATAGACATTTAGTGAAAGAGGACCTTTACACTTTTCTGAAGAGAAGACCAGAGTTTGAATTGACATTCTTTTTTTCTTTGAATTGACATTCAAACACAAGAACCAAAAGATGTAGAAACTGAAGGCATGGCCATCAATTAAGGAATGGCGGAACAAGTTATGATTCAAAGTATGTAACTGTGTTTGAATAATTTGCTGTAAGAAATTACAGTGTTTGGGGGCAGCTATTATGTAGCTAGGTGGTGCAGTGGATAGAGCACCAGCCCTAGAGTCAGGAGGACTTAAGTTCAAATCTGTCCTCAGACATTTAATTATTGCCTGGCTGTGTAACCTTAAGCAAGTCACTTAATTCCATTGCCTTAAAATAAAATAAAATAAAAGATATTGTGACCTTCAAATGATCTCATTTCATGATTTCTCTTCCAATAGATTGATCTCTCTGTCATTCCCACTTTCTCATTTATTTTCAATCTGTCCCTCTCCCCTGGCTCATTTCTTTTTCCTCCTTCCTTCCTTCCTTCCTTCCTTCCTTCCTTTTTTGTACTACATGAGACAACTTTTTTTTTTAAATTGAAGGTAATAGACTTTGGTCTTTGTTTAAACTCCACAGTTTTTTCTCTAGATACAGATGATATTCTCCATCACAAATACCCTAAAACTGTCCCTGATTATTGCACTGATAGAATGAGAAAATCCATTAAGGCTGATCATCACCCCATGTTGCTGGTAGGTTGTACAATGTTCTTCTGGTTCTGCTCATTTCACTCAGTATCAGTTCATGTAATTCTTTCCAGGCTTCTCTAAAATTCCATTCCTCCTGATTTCTAATAGAACCATAGTGTTCCATAAGGTACTATCTTCCAATTTTCCCAACAGTTTTTATCAGAGTGAGTTCCTATCTCAGAAGCTGGATTCTTTAGGTTTATCAAACGGCAGATTACTATAATAATTTCCTGCTGTCTCTTTTGAACCTAGTCCATTCCACTGATCCACCCCTCTATTTCTTATCCAGTAGCAGACAGTTTTGGTGACTGATGCTTTATAATATAATTGTAGATCTGGTAAGCATATCTTGGTTCATTTCTTTTTTTTAAGAAAGATTTTATTTATTTTTAGTTTCTAGTTTTACAATCCCCCCCCAATTCTTGCTTCTCTCCCCCCACCCTCCGCAGAAGGCATTCTGTTAGTCTTTACATTGGTTCCATGTTATACACTGATCTCAGTTAAATGTGATGACAGAGAAATCATATCCTTAAGGAATAAAAATAAAGTATGAGATAGTAAAATTACATCATAATATAACTTTTTTTAAATCTTATTTGATAATAGTTTTCGGCCTTTGTTCAAAGTCCATAATTCTTTCTCTGCATAGAGATGGTATTCCCCTTTACAGATAGCCCCAAATTGTCCCTGGTTGTTGCACTGAAGGGATGAGCAAGTCCATCAAGGCTGACCTGCCTCATTTTTTTTTTTTTAGTTTTTGCAAGGCAGATGGGGTTAAGTGGCTTGCCCAAGGCCACAGGGCTAGGTAATTATTAAGTGTCTGAGGCCAGATTTGGACCCAGGTACTCCTGACTCCAAGGCAAGTGCTTTATCCACTACGCCACCTAGCCGCCCCTCTGCCTCATTTCTTAATCCCAACAAATATGCTTATGTCTTCTCTATCTTTTAAAAAATCCTTACGTGTTTTTTCCATTCCTGCTGTCAATTTATGTTCTGTTTCTCTTTGTCTTTTGTAGTTGAACTTTCCCCAAAGATCATCTACAGTGGATGCCTACAATATTCTCTCCTCTCTTTCTTCTTAACTCTTTACGAATCTGGTTTATGACTTTATCACTCCACTGAAACTGCTTTCTCCAAAGTTATATCTTAGTTGCAAATTCGGAGCCTTTTTTTCAATTATCATTCTCCTGACTCCCATGCTCTCTGATCATTCTTTCTCTGTCTTCTTTGCTGCATCCTCCCTTAGCTCATGCCTTATAACCTTGAATATCCTTCAGGTTTCTTTCCTGGGACCTTTTTGCTTCTCCCTTTATACCACATCACAGTTTGATCTCATCATTTTTCATGGATATAATTAAGCATCTATATGCTGATAAGTCTCAAATCTACTTTTTTTTGCCCCCAATTTCTCTGCTGATCTCCACTCTTGCAACTCCAACTGCCCTTCTGAAACCTTGACCTGAATGTCCAGTAGACATCCTAAGTTCAATATATCCAAAACAGACCTCATCATCTTGACCCCTAAATTCCCCGCCCCCCAACCCAATGCCTTCCTTTGTATTGTAAAGGGCAAGAATTCCCTCCCAAACCCTTTCAATCTAGGATTAATCTTGAGTTTTTCTCTCTATCTCTTACTCAATTATTTAAACTGTTGACAAAATCTGCCAGTTTTAGCTTTGCAACTACTCTTGAATATTCCCCTTCTCCCCTCTGACACTTCCAAAACTCTAATGCAAGTTTTTCTTCATTTAAATCCAATTCATTCGAGTCAAAACAACACTCCAACATCACATGCCCTTTATGAAAATGAAGAATGAGCAACAACATGGGGAAACATGGACTCTTGTTCTCCAGTTCATTTGTCTCCTATTCCTTACTTTTGATTACAGTTCAAGACTTCATATATATATATATAATTCCTACTTAGGGTTCCTTGATAGACAATACCTTTTCATCTTATATACTTATAAGATGATTTTTATGTCAATGAAGTTGTGGGGTTTTAAGAATGTTTCAAGTTTAACTGAATGTGGCATTTCTTTCAGTGAATTTTATTAGTTTATAGTCTGAACTAGATGCCCTAACAGATTAAAGTTTTATTTTACTAACTAGATGCCCTAACAGATTAAAGTTTTATTTTACTAGTTCTGGAAACTTTTCTTGATTAATTTTTCAAAAATGATGGTTAAATTCTATCTTTCATAATACTTATAAAGTAATCTGATGTTTCTTAGATTACAGTTCAACTGGTGCTGAATTTGAATTCCATTTGATAGAATGTTATCTTAGGTAAGTAGGGAAACTTTCTTCATTTCAGTTTCCTGATCCACAATGAAGCTATCTATGGTCCCCTCCAACTTTAAATTTGTAATCTTATGATTCCTTATCTTTGCTTTAAAATTTTTCAAGTCTATTTCATTTTTTTAGTTATTTTTCAAGGCAGTGAGGTTAAGTGACTTATACAAGGCCACACATCTAGGTCATTATTAAGTGTGTGAGGCCGGATTTGAACTCAGGTACTCCTGACTCCAGGGCCAGTGCTTTATCCACTGCGCCACCTAGCCACCCCTTCAAATCTATTTCCTTTTGAGGTTTTCTTTAAAGTTGTTTTGTTGGGGTAGCTAGATGGAGCAGTGCATAAAGCACCAGCCCTGGAGTCAGGAGAATCTGGGTTAAAATCTGGTCTCAGACACTTAATAATGACCTAGATGTGTGGCCTTAGGCAAGCCAGTTAACCCCACTGCTGCTCTTCTTCAAATTATAGTCTTAGAGGGTCACCTACAGCATCAAGAAGTAAATGGATTTACGCAGGATTACATGGCTAGTATGAGTCAGGGCTTGCACTCAAGATTTTCCTCATTTTGAATCCAGCTGTCTATCCTTTCCTGTACTCTATTTCTCATCACATTATCTTTCCCATTTTACCTCATACCACTTGATTTAATATTCTGCAGTATCTAGGTAAAAGCTCTATCTCTCTGGTCTTTTTGTACTTTTATGCTGTTCTTTATTATGCCTAGAATGTTTTCCCTCCCACTTTTATATATGACTTTATGTGCCATGAACATTTATTATCTTTTAATAGCACTTTGAATTTTTTCTCAATTATGTGTAAATTAAAATTGTTAACATTTGCTTTTTAAAAATTTTTTGAATTTCATATTTTCTCCCACCTTATGAAAGTAAGCCATTTGACATAGATTAGACATATGTAGTCATGCAAAATGTTTTTGCATTAGCCAAGTTGCAAGGGAAAACACAGAACAAAAGAAATAAAAATTAAAAAAAGTTAAAAAAAAAGTCTGAGACCAGATTTGAACCCAGGTACTCCTGACTCCAGGGCTGGCGCTTTATCCACTGCACCACCTAGCTGCCCTGTAATCTATACTCTTAAAAAGCTTCTTCAGACCCCAAAAAATTAAATGATTTGCTTTAATACGATAGAACTTGTCAGAAACAGAAATCAAACCGAAGTTTTCTTGTCTCCAAGGCCAGGTCTTTCTCTAACATGTAAGTCTTTCCCTCATCATTATCTAGATTTAGTAAATGTGTTCTAGATCATTCTTTCAGAGCCAAGCTAGTCACATCATCCTCTTATGGCTCTAGGGATTTGAGAGTATCTGTTCTTTAATGCTATTGATTTGAAACCCCATTGATTGTGTTTCCTCCTTTGCCCCCTATTTCTAAGTGCATTTAACTACTTAATATCAATTAGCTTTACAAAGGTATATTTATTTTAAAGATAAATAACAAAAGTACAAATATTTTTCTTCAATACTTTGGGATCACATGCTTCACTATATCACCTTGGTTTCTGGAGACTATGTTCATACTCAGTCAAGTTTCAATACGGCATTGGTCCCAGCAAGTCCACGTTCAAATGTGGTATGATTGCTAGATGAATCCTTGTTGCAACTACCTTAGAACTGAGTTCTGAAGTTCACTCCTTACTTCTTGGTTTCAAGACTGTAAAAGCTAGACTCTGGGCTTTGACCACACCAGATGGCCCAGAGGGTCGCTCTCAGGACTTCTCAAAATTGACAAGGGCAGAATTTCCAGTTCTTTCTCTTAAATGGAAATAAGCAAATGTCCATTTCTTAGGCCATTTGTCATTCTCAAAGGAGAGAATCCAGGACCATTCCTGTGCTGCTATTGTCTTTCATTGTCAAATCAAGAGAGGAGGCAAGGACAAATGGGTGAGGTTTTGCTAGCTAACACCTTGTGAAGTTACTCCCATTTATGGGTAGGGAGTCATTTGGGAAGGCTTCTCCTGTCCACATGGTAAGATGGGGATAAGTAATAGAATGTCTATATATGCTTTGTGCTCAAGTTTTTCCAAGGTACTTTCATTATATATCATCATGGCTATTTCAATAGCAGGTTCCTAAGCCTCTTTTATGTGATCAGTAGTATTAGAAATGCTCTGTGCATAGGCCAGGCCCTCATAAGTGCAAAAATAAAAGATAATGGCAGTTAACCCTCTTTGTGTGCAGGGGGTAGGATTTGTAAACTATTACTGATTTCATCTTAGTTATTCGAACGAAAAGAATATTTTTTTGCTTCTTTTGACAATATAAGCAAAAAAGCCTTCAAATCATCACAAAAGGAACATGCTTCCCACCCCTTGTCCCTTTGGAAAAAAAATAAACTCAAGCAAAGCAAATCAACATATCAGTCATATCTGAAAATGTATACTCCATTCAGCACCTATAGTCTACCATCTTACCATAGGGAGATTGGAGGCATGCTTCATCATTAGTCTTATGTAATCTTGATTGGTCAATAAAATGATCCACAAGTTGTAAAGAACTTGAGGTCACCGAGTTCAACCCAAAAGTTCAACCCAAAGCATGAATCCATACATCCTTAACAAATTCAGCTTTTATTTGAACTCTTCCATTGATAGGAAATCCTCATCATACAAGAGAAAAATGGACAATTTTGATGATATAAAATTGAAAAGTTTAACACAAACAAATTCAATGTAGAAATTAGAAAGAAAACAATTGGGGAAATCTTTTCTGAAAGTATCACTCTTTTCAAAGGATAACTGAGTAAAGGATAAAAATATATAAAAGAAGACATTTCCCAACTGATGTGATTAATTGCTAAAAGCAGGTACTTTTCTGAAGTCAAAATACAAGCATCATCAACCACAAAATGTTCCAAGTCACTAATAAAGAAATGAAGATCAAAATAACCCTTTGGTTTCACTTCTTATCCATCAGACTGACAAAAGCAAAAATGATCAGTATTTGAAGATGTAAGTGCAAACAGACTACTAATGTATCTTTGGTAGAGTTGTGTTTGGGTCCTACTGTTCTAGAAAACAATTAGAGGTTGTACTAAAAAGTCACTACACTAAATTTGGTCCAGGAATATTCTTACTGGACATATGCCAATGAATTTCAAAAACAGAGGGAAAGTTCCTATGTATACAAAATATATATCCATCATTTTTGTAGTAGCAAAGAACTGGAAGAAAAAAAAATCAGATGCTAATTGGAAGATGGTCAGTATGAATATAATGGACTATTGAACTATAAAAAAGAAGAGCGTGCAGAATTCATGGAAATTTTATGGGACTTGTGTCACCTGATGCAAAGCAAAAGATTAAAAGAAGAGAATAAATTACATGATGATCATTGTAAGTAATAGGAAAACAACATTAAAAAAATTAAGAACTCTGATTATTATTTTATTGACCAATCAAGATTACATAAGACTAATGATGAAGCATGCTTCCAATCTCCCTTTGGAAAGACTGTGGGTGGTGAATGGAGTATGCATTTTCAGATATGGCTGATGTGTTGATTTGTTTTGCTTGAATTTATTTTTCCAAAGGGATGAGAGGTGGGAAGTGGAGGAATCATCCTTTTGTGATAATTTGAGTTTTTTTCCTTATAATGTGTCAAAATGTGCCTTCTTATACTTTCCCCTGAATGATTCTGATCCTGTACTCTCTATACACATAAACAAAAAGCAGAAGATGTCTGGTTTTTTTTTCAAGTTAACCTCATGAATTTTTGAAGATAGGAGTAATGTCTTTTCCATCACCTAAATCTGATCTTCAAACTAAACTACCACTTCAGAAAATGATCCTTCTGGTTTATAGTTTCTACCCTACTCATCATGCTGCTGGCTCTCTTCTCTATACTCTTAATTTGACAACAGTTCTAAAATATGGCACCCAGTTTTGGATACATTATTCTGAATCCATTGTCAATTGCTACACGGTACTTTCTTTAACTTCAAATAACACCTCTTTCTCTATTGTAACCTGTTGTTGACTCTTACTGAACTTGCCATCCACTAAAACCCACAATCCCTTTTTTAAAAGCAGAAAATGTTATTTAACTATATTTTGTGTATCTTATAATTGGGTGGTTGAGTTTTTAAATCTTCAGTGCTGAACTTTATATTTGTTCCTATTAATTTTAATATCATTAGCTTCTATCCATCATTCTAGCTCCCTGAGAATTTTTCAGAATCCTATTCTGACATTTAACATTTTAACATTTAATGAAATCCACATGTAAGAATTACAATCACATCCTTTGTGACTCAGAAGCATAGACAGGATAAGTTTATCTGGGATAGCACTTTAGTTCTCAGTAAGAATACTTCTCAGTATGAACCCATGCTGTTTCTTCCTATTTCAGAAATTTCATGGACAGAAATTCTCCCTTGGCATCTTATTCTGTTATTTTAGTATGCTCACTATCAAGAAGTTCTTGGTATCTTGCCTACATTTATCCTGTTGTTATTTTTCATTTTGTCCTTGAAAAGGGAAGCAAAGGCCATTTATGATTGCATTGCCTGGAAAGTTACTGATGAAATCTCTGGTATATTTTGGGTACTATAGAGCCCATCCCAAACTCTTCAAACCACTCACCAACAAAGCTTTTATTAATGATTAATAAACAATCATCTTATGATGCTTTGGTGAATTGTAGTTCTGGGCAGTGAGTCAACAGACATTTATTCTTTGTTTGCTATTGTACCAGACACCATACTAACATTTGGAATAAAAATACAAGTAGAAGGAAAGACAGTCCCTACCCTTAAAGAGATTATACTTGAATGGAGGAAGACAACCCAAAAAAGCTGTGTGGGAATAAAGGTCCCAGGCATGTGAGCATAGTTGAGAAAATTGAGACTCTGGGTTGCAAGCTATAGAGGAATGAGACATCAGTGGGTTAGGTGCCATCCTTCAATGGAAGTTCTGAGGGGAACCATGTAGATGGAAATGATGGAACTTGCAAGAGAGAATAGTACTTCTATGTATGAATTTCAGGAACTGGGTGAAGCTTCAGAAGATCTGAAATGTGAGAGAGGAAGTCTTAAGTGCAATCTGGAGAGGAATAGGTATCAAGTATGTGCCTGTATGGCAGTACTGGATAAGAGGCAGCATATGCCAGGGGAAAACATGCCAAATTTGGTGTCAGAGGACCAGAGTTTAAATCCTGCTTATATGACTCTGGACAAGTTACTTTGTCTCTTTGGGCCTCAGTTTCCTAATTTATTTTTTTGTATGTTTTTAATTAATTTTTATTAAAGATATTATTTGAGTTTTACAATTTTCCCCCCAATCTTGCTTCCCTCCTCCCACTCCCCCACAGAAAGCAATCTGTCAGTTTTACTTTGTTTGCATGTTGTACCTTGATCCAAATTGGGTGTGATGAGAGAGAAGTCATATCCTTAGAGATCAGACAATAAGATATCTGTGTTTTTCAAAATTGCATGGGATAGTCCTTGAACTTTGTTCAAACTCCACAGTTCCTTATCTGGATACAGATGGCACTTTCCTTTGCAGACAGCCCAAAATTGCTCCCAATTGTTACACTGATGGAATGAGCAAGTCCTTCAAGGTTGAACATCACTCCCATGTTGCTGTTAGGGTATACAGTGTTTTCCTAGGTCTGCTCATCTCACTGAGCATCAGTCCATGCAAATCCCTCCAGGTTTCCCTGAAATCCCATCCCTACTGGTTTCTAATAGAACAATAGTGTTCCATGACATACATATACCACAGTTTGCTAAGCCATTCCCCAATTGAAGGACATTTACTGGATTTCCAGTTCTTTGCCACCACAAACAGGGCTGCCACAAATATTTTTGTACAAGTAATGTTTTTACCCTTTTTCCTCATCTCTTCAGGATATAGACCCAGTAGTGGTATTGCTGGGTCAAAGGATATGCACATTTTTGTTGCCCTTTGGCCATAGTTCCAAATAGCTCTCCAGAAGGGTTGGATGAGTTCACAGCTCCACCAACAGTGTAATAGTGTCCCAGATTTCCCACAACCCTTCCAACAATGATCATTATCCTTTCTGGTCATATTGGCCAATCTGAGAGTTGTAAAGTTGTATCTCAGAGAAGCTTTAATTTGCATTTCTCTAATAATTAATGATTTAGAGCATTTTTTCATATGGCTATGAATCACTTTGATCTCCTCATCTGTAAATTGCCTTTGCATATCCTTTGACCATTTGTCCATTGGGGAATCGATTTTTGTTTTAAAAATATGACTCAGTTGTCTGTATATTTTAGAAACGAGTCCTTTGTCAGAATCATTAATTGTAAAGATTGTTTCCCAATTTACTACATTTCTTTTGATCTTGGTTACAGTGGTCAGTTTCCTCATTTATAAAATGAAAAGGTTGGACAAGGTAAACTAACTCTAAATTGATAATTCTTTAACCATCCTCTCCAACTCCTTCCTTTTTACATAAGGAAATTGAGCCTCAGAGAAACATAATAACTCTTCCAAGATTGCACATGTGGTGAGAAAAATAACAAAATTCAAATCCAAGTTTTCTGACTCCAAATGCTATACTAAACAGTATGGATGTAAAAATCACCATTTCATCAAACAAGTTGGTGTGGCAACTTTTGTTTATTAACTCTCTTAATCATGGCACTCTCCATTTGGAACTCTATGTCTTCAAGTTGGGTCATTTCTGTATTTCTGTGCTGAGAATGAAAACTTCACCTCTAGATGGAAATAAGTGATATGATTGATTCTGTCCCCCAGAGAGATGAATATAACATCTTAAATTTTGTGTTCACTGTTCAACGAGGTAATGAGAAGTGTCATTTCCAGTTCATGACTTTACATGCTGCTTTTCACTATCCTCTTTATCATTACTTGTACTTACCCCCTCAAAGGACAGTTGTGTAGAAAAACCACTTTAAAAGCTGAAAGTAATATATAAATTATGAGTTCTCATCCTTAGCAGAAAACTTTATATTTAAAAAGATTTCTTGCTAATATAAGGAAAGCTTTAATAATTTTGAATCTTTTCTATTGTATTATTCTAGCTTGGTTTAAAATCTATATTATCTCCCCCCTTCATTTTAGTGGCTTGTTAAATTTCCTTTGGGGGCTACTAAACTGAAACATCAAGTGCATACCATAAAACCACAGTTAACCAAGCATGTGTAGAATTGTGTGCTCTGATAACTTTTACATTGATTGAGAATTTTTTTATTTGAATTTTTATGTCCAAAATTCACCAGGCAATCTTTCTGTCTTTAATTTTGTAACCATCCAGTAATTTAATTTTCATTTGATTATTGATCTTCATATTCAAAGACAGATGGTCTAAAAAAAGGTCTTCTCTTTCTCCAACTTACGTTCTTGGTGCCTATCCATTAAACAATATTGTAAAGTACTCTGCTAAATTTTTTTTTATCAGAATTTTGCTTCAGTCACAAAGATCCCAGGGGTTTAGCTGGAGATATATTTAGATGATCTCTGATAGTCAAATTTTTACCTCAATGTTAAGAATTTTCCTGATTGGAGGCTTTGAGAAATTGATTATACACTTTTCTTTTTTAAGCTGCAAAAGTATAAGAGATAATGAAATAAAATCAATATTTAATACATATATGTGTATACATACTTATGTGTGAATAGCAGTTAGCTATTCCAAGTTAATAATTAAATGGAAATAGACAGGAAATTTAAAAAAGTTGGAGCCTCAGTGCATGCTTTTCAGAATGAGAAAAGTTAAGCAAAGGCCTGAACAGAACATTATAAACATTAGGTATGCTGGATCTCTTAAGATTGCTGAATAAGAATAGAAAGGAATATACATATTGCTGAGTATTGTACAGCAGGATATTTCAGGTTTGCTAGATATTCCAAAACAACTCAAGTCACTACACTTTGCCCTGCCAAATCTGACCAGTTTCCATATGGAAGTGGAGCAAGCTACATCTACCTATGTCAAATGCCTTTGCTTTATTGAATATTCTTTCTATGCACTGGCTCAGTATATCTTTTTCAACTGTTTAATAACCTACAAGTGTCTCATTTTGTTTCAATATCAGACCAAAATAACTAGCACACTAACCTAAGTCAGTCCAGGCCCATGACATAAGAGATTCAATAAAGAAAACAAAATTTCTTAGAGTAGTTTTGTTTTAGTTCTAAATATAGCTTGACCATCTTTTGTTCCACTTCATTGCCATTGTCCTGTGCAATAAGAACTCAAATTAATGTAGCTTTGCTCTCCAACCTTCAATTCCACTGACAAGCTGGGTCCCCAGAACTACTAATCTTCTCAGGGATACTAAGTGTAACCTTGAGGGGTTAGGTAGTGGGTTTCTTTTACTTTTTTTCTTTTTTAGTACTATAGCTCATGTAGACCCCTGCCATTGTTCTTCCACCATTGCTGTCCAATTAATATCAATTGGCTATCCAGATCTAATTAATTCTTGGAATTATTTACTAAAGTGATACACAACTTTTTATATATATCTTTCAAAATGAGTAGTACACTCCTACAAGAACATACAAAATCCAGAGGAAAATTAACTCAAACTTAAAGAGCACATGTTTCAAAGGGATGCAGGTACTAGGTGATCAGAATCATTTCCTCTCCTTTATGAGGTCTTCATTAACTTGCTCTTAGGTAGCTTTCTTCTGGGATCTTACAGAATCCTGAAACTGCCTTTCCTCAATGTTCTAGTTTGTCCTTGGTACCCAATGAAGATATTACAATCAGCCGTGGCTGTTCTTTGGACCCTACCAGCACATCTATACAGAATCTGCTGACTTTTTTTTGAAATTCACAAAATCCCCTGGTGAAAAGGGAGAAAAAAAGATGGAATCTTTCCTACCCCTCAGGCAATTCCTTCTCAGGACTTGCTTAAAGTAGTTCTATCCCTGGACTGACTCAACTTTAGAATGCTGGGTTATTAAATGCTTTGACATTTTGTTCAAGTCTCAGAGGATGTGACTGAGTCTTCTCAACCAATACCAAAACACTTTCTATGGACTATCATTCCATTTTATTCAGTGATTCTCATTCTTTCCAAATTATTAAGAGTTTTTATCTACTTTAGCACTTTTGTTGATGATGGATTCAGTTGAGATATTCCTACCTAAAAGGTGAGATGGAGTTATTAATTCAATCAGTTCCCACCTTTGTATTCCTCACCTTCACCACTGCCACCACTACCACTAGTATAATAATTTGCTGCTTGATAAAATCTATTTAAGTACATTTAGTAATAGCCACAACTCCAAATATTGAATATCTCTCTAGTAATTTGAAAAGGTCCAGTATTAGCCTTTCTAAATGCCTTCCTGAGTGTTTCATACTAAATAGTCTCAGAAAAAGTTCATGTCCCGGCAGCTTGGTGTCACAGTGAATAGAGCACCAGCCCAGGAGTAAGAGTTCAAATCTGACCTCAGACACTTAATAATTACCTAGCCATGTGACTTGGGCAAGTCACAACCCCATTGCCTTACCAAAAAAAGCCTAAATGAAAAAAGATAAAGTCCATGTGGCATAGTACATAATCAAATTTAAAAAAAAAAAACACTTTTCATACTTCCAAACTTTCCCAAAGTTTTAATACATTTTTTCTTTCCTTAGTCCTGCAAAATTTCCAACCTAAAAATCAATAGATAAAAGAAAGAATAAAAGTGAAGATATATTTCTCCTCTCAGAAGGGATATCCATAGAAGAAACAAGACCCTAGTCCCTGCTTCCATTCAAATTAGACCAGATTCTCCTCAAAAGACATTAAGATAACTTTGCATATATTTGGCACAGGTTAATGCAAAATCCCTTTAATTCTCTTATGTGTTACAAAAATTACATTTTTAGGTCTTTTTCATTCTTGTTCACGTTTCTTGTGTTCAACTCTCCTGGAGAACTGCTATGAAGCTACTGAAGGGGTTTTGAGTAAGCCAGTTTTATACACACACACACACACACACACACACACACAAACACATATTTATTTCATATCTGTGGTCACTATTAAGAATTCTCCAATAGTAATGTGAAAGAATGAAGTGAATACAAGCAGACCATTTAGATGACTACAGTCATCCAATTGAGAGAGTGGATTCAAGAAAATACATTTTGGAGTTAGAATCAACAAGATGTTCAAATAATATGGTGTTGATTGAAGTTCAAGATGATTCTGAAATTCCTAGGTTTGGTGACTTCGAAAATGGTAGTATGATCAGAAGAAATATAGAAATTAGGAGTTATATGAGCTCTTATTTGCTTTGTTTGCTTTTTTAAAATGTGAAACTAAGATATAGACATGTTGAACTTCTGACATTGGCAAAATATTATGGTGGAAATGCCTAGCAAGTAGTTGAAAATTCAAAATTAGAGTTCTGGAGAGTTATTGTGGATGGAGATAATAGAATTTAGATTTAGATAATAGATTTCATCTGCAAAAGAAGCAATACTTAGAAGCATAAGAGTAGAAGAGATCACCAAGGAAAATAATGACTGGAAAGAATAGCACAGAACCTTGAAGGAACCCTTTAGAATGTGTTGAGAGAAGAATTAGGAAGGAGCAATGGCATGGACTCAGGGTAATAAGGTGAAATGGATGCCACAGAAAATTCAAAGAGGGTGAATACTGAGAAAAGGCCAGTGGCCTTACAGATAATGGGTGGTGTTGAAGAGAGTTATTTCAGGGTAGTTACAGTGAAGAGAGTCAGATTGTAGGGATTTGAGGAGTGAATAGGTGTTGAAATGGAAGTAGCAAGAAGAGGCTATTCTTTCTAAGTATTTGGCAGTGTATGGAATCAGAGCTACATGACAATAGTTTGAGGGAGTATAGGAAAATAACTATTATATTCTGAAAGCCTCATTATTATATTACTTTAATTTAATTTCTGTGGCTAGAAAATTGTCACACCCAAAAGCTCATTTTGGAGGTGAAGTTGAGTGACCTCGGAGATGTTCCAGGAAAGCCTAGTAGCTGTAAAGGGATGCTTAGATCCCACTGTTTGGATCATTCAGGTCTTGTTTTGGGTGCATTGAAAACGTGTTTTAGTTTCCACCTCAAACATTAGATTGAATATTTATACTTGCTAATCTAAATCTATCTTTTTTGGTAAGTGACTTTCCCAATGTCACAGGGCTAGTAAGTGTCTGAGGCCACCTTTGAATTCAGGTCCTGACACCAAGATCAGTGCTCTATCCAAATTCATTATTGCAGATTTTGGGATTTGTAACTAGCAGGAGTAAAACAGTAAAGAAAAAGAAGAGTAGGAATGGAATAGGGAGGGGGTCGTTCTCCTTCAGGTGGATTGTAAAATCTTAGTTTACAGAATATATTTTTTAATATTTTTATGTTCTAAAGAGCTAGTATATACAGTAGGCATTTATGTTTACTGGAGACAACTCTTATTTTCATTTGGAACCTGTTTCCTCTTGTTTTATTTTAATAGTTAAAATGGTAAGTGGTCAGCTTTGTCTTCTGATTAAATTCTAGTTATTTTAATATTTCATCAAAGGTCTCATTTCTCATCTCCTTAGCAATAATGCCGAAATTAGAAATATAGCTCTAATGTATCATGCTGTATTTGTTTTTCTAGCTGAAATACCTGCTGACAACTGTTTGAGTAAGAGACATGGCATCAGAATGTCTCTTTGTGCATCTTCTCACAAGGAGTTTTCCCAGCTGCTCCCCATTCAAGATATTGGATGTAGCAAAGCCGAGATCAAAAGCTCACCATCTGACCTTAGTTCTTCTGCTCCCTACAACTGCAGCCAAGCTGTTCTGCCCCTGGAACACAGTCCCGTTTATATTCCTTCATCTTATGTCGAAGGCTGCCATGAGTATTCAGCCATGGCCTTCTATAGTCCCACTGTGATGAACTACAGCATTCCTGGCAACACTAATGACACTGAAAGTGGTGCTGGCAGACAGACAACCAGCCCCAGTATATTGTGGCCAACTCCTGGACACCTCTCACCTTTAACACTGCACTGCCAGTCATCACTCTTGTATGCAGAACCCCAAAAAGGCCCCTGGTGTAAAGCTCGGTCGGTGGAACATGTATTGCCTGTGAACAGGTACATTTGCCCTTGCTTCTGACTTGCAGTCCTTGCTGTTATTTTCTAAGACTTTGTTTTAGTGAATATGACTAATTTTATATTTTTTTAAAATTTCAACAATGAATGGAATGTTCTGGGGCTTTTGCCTGTTTTCATCTTTCCGAACTAGTTCTAGTCTTTTGATCATTAAATCTCATTGATTTCCTTTTCCTTTAATCTACCAAGGTTTTTGCAATTACTGCTATACTATTTAGAACTCAATTATGTGTTGTTTTGTGTATTAGTATTACTGTTTCATGTATTAGCTTTGTCCTTCCAATTGGACTATAAATGTTTAAGGGCAAGACCATAGTTTACTCATCTGATTCCATATCCCAAATAGAATACTGAACACAGAACAGGAGGCCAATAAATGCTCTTTTGACTAATTTAAATATAACATATTAACTTACTAGGAGTATATTGTCACTAAAAAATGAAATCTCACCATACACACACATACAGACACACACACACACACACACACACACACACACACACACACAGACATATTCCCAACAGTCTTACTGTCAAGGCTTTTGGGGCACCTCAAATATGTTATATAATAATTATTTTGTATATAGAGTTTGTTTTGTTTTTGTTTTTGCGAGGAAATGGAGTTAAGTGATTTGCCCAAGATCATACATCTAGGTAGTTATTAAGTGTTTGTGGTTGGATTTGAACTCAGGTCCTCTTGACTCCAGGGCTGGCACTCTATCCCATGTACCATATGGCTGTCCCTAGATATATGGTGTATAACCTACATATATACATATATATATATATATATATATATATATATATATATATATATATACACATATACATATATATGTAATGCACATTTAACATATGTATTATATATAGTATATATTTATGTAACAGAGCAAAACACCATAAGAAAAAGCTATATGAACATGACCTAGTCTTTTTACACAATACAGTACAATTAATATTTTAATTTGTATTGACTATTCATAACTTTAATTTCTTCATTTGTAAAGTAAGAATAATACCATCTTCCTGGTGATACAAGTTTTGAATGGCTTCAGTACTTTTCTTCCCAGTTCTCCCTATTTTTTTTCTTTGACTGCTATCTAAAAGGCATCCACTTTGTAAAATTATGCCAGACTGCTTTTGATCTGGAATATGTTATTAAACACTGGAGTCTGCCATTAACTGAATAACCTCTAGCTATTCTTTTTTTTTCTTATTTAAGGCATTGGGTTTAAGTGACTTGCCCAGGGTCACACAGCTAGGTAATTATGGTACTCCTGACTCCAGGGCTGGTGCTCTATCCACTATGCCACCTAGTTGCCCCTTGGGCTCATAATTTAACCACAAAATAACATTATCTGTGTTGTACTATGGCAGGTAGGTGGTACAGTGGATACTGAGTCAGGAGTAAAGAAGACTCCTCCTTCTGAGGTCTATTCTGACCTCAGATACCTACTAACTAGGTAACCCTGGACAAGTCCCTCAGGTCTGTTTGCCTCAGTTTCTGTATCTGTAAAACATTCTAGAAAAGGAAATGGCAAATTACTCCAATATCTCGGCCCATAAAATTCCAAGAGTCAGATATGACTGAAACAAGTAAACAACAATAAATGTAGTACTGTATTTTATTCATTTTGTTAAGCATTTTATAGACCCCCACAACAGCCCTGTCATGGAGAGCTTGATACTTCTGATAAATGATAAACTTTGAATTAAATATGAAAAGCTAGATAATAAGACTTAAAGAAGCAAGAACTTTCTGCCCTTAAGAATAGAAAGAGGTTGGGGCAGCTAGGTGGAGCAATGGATAGACCCATGTTTTGCATACATAGGACTTTTCCCTCTGTTTTTGAAATCCATTTGTATATGTCCAGTAAGAATATTCCTGGACTAAATTTAGTTTAGTGACTTTTAGTGACTTTTCAGTACAACCTCTAATTGTTTTCTACAACAGTTGGACCCAAACACAACTCTGCCAAAGATACATTAGTAGTCTGTTTGCACATACCTCTTCAAATACTGATCATTTTTGCTTTTGTTAGTCTGATAGATAAGAAGTGAAACCAAAGGGTTATTTTGATCTTCATGTCTTTATTAGTGACTTGGAACATTTTGTGGTTGATGATGCTTGTACTTTGACTTCAGAAAAGTACCCACTTTTAACAATTAATCACATCAGTTGGGAAATGTCTTCTTTTATATATTTTTATCCTTTACTTAGTTATCTTTTGACAAGAGTGATACTTTCAGAAAAGATTTCCCCAATCGTTTTCTTTCTAATTTCTACATTGATTTTGTTTGTGTTAAATTTTCAATTTTATATCATCAAAATTGTCCATTTTTCTCTTGTATGATGAGGATTTCCTATCAATGGAAATCTTCAAATAAAAGCTGAATTTGGTAAGGATGTATGTATTTATGCTTTGGGTTGAACTTTTGGGTTAAATTTGGTGACCTCAAGTTCTTTACAACTTGAGGATTATTTTTTTCACTAATTACATAAGACTAATGATGAAGCATGCCTCCAATCTATCTATGGTAAGATGGTAGATTATAGGTGCTCAATGGAGTATACATTTTCAGATATGACTGATACGTTGATTTGCTTTGCTTGAGTTTATTTTTTTCCAAAGGGACAAGGGGTGGGAAGCATGTTTCTTTTGTTACAATTTGAGGCCTTTTTTCCTTATATTGTCAAAAGAAGCAAAAAATATTCTTTTCGTTCGAATAACTAAGATGAAATCAGTAATAGTTTACAGATACCTACCCCCTGCACACAAAGAAGGTTAACTGTCATTATCTCTTATTTTTGCAATTATGAGGGCCTGGCCCATTCACAGAGCATTTCTAATACTACTGATCATATAAAAGAGGCTTAGGAAACTGCTACTGAAATAGCCATGATGATATATAATGAAAGTACCTTGGAAAAACTTGAGCACAAAGCATATATAGACATTCTATTACTTATTCCCATCTTACCATGTGGATAGGAGAAGCCTTCCCAAATGACTCCTTAGCCATAAATGGGAGTAACTTCACAAGGTGTTAGCTAGCAAAACCTCACCCATTTGTCAATAGTAGGACAGGAATGGTCCTGGATTCTCTCCTTTGAGAATGACAAATGGCCTAAGAAATGGACATTTGCTTATTTCCATTTAAGAGAAAGAACTGGAAATTCTGCCCTTGTCAATTTTGAGAAGTCCTGAGAGCGACCCTCTGGGCCATCTGGTGTGGTCAAAGCCCAGAGTCTAGCTTTTACAGTCTTGAAACCAAGAAGTAAGGAGTGAACTTCAGAACCCAGTTCTAAGGTAGTTGCAACAAGGATTCATCTAGCAATCATACCACATTTGAACGTGGACTTGCTGGGTCCAATGCCGTATTGAAACTTGACTGAGTATGAACATAGTCTCCAGAAACCAAGGTGATATAGTGAAGCATGTGATCCCAAAGTATTGAAGAAAAATATTTGTACTTTTGTTATTTATCTTTAAAATAAATATACCTTTGTAAAGCTAATTGATATTAAGTAGTTAAATGCACTTAGAAATAGGGGGCAAAGGAGGAAACACAATCAATGGGGTTTCAAATCAATAGCATTAAAGAACAGATACTCTCAAATCCCTAGAGCCATAAGAGGATGATGTGACTAGCTTGGCTCTGAAAGAATGATCTAGAACACATTTACTAAATCTAGATAATGATGAGGGAAAGACTTATATGTTAGAGAAAGACCTGGCCTTGGAGACAAGAAAACTTCGGTTTGATTTCTGTTTCTGACAAGTTCTATCGTATTAAAGCAAATCATTTAATTTTGGGGGGTCTGAAGCAGCTCTTTAAGAACACAGATTGTGGGGCAGTTAAGTGGTGCAGTGGATAAAGCACAAGCCTTGGAGTCAGGAGTACCTGGGTTCAAATCCGGTCTCAGACACTTAATAATTACCTAGCTGTGTGGCCTTGGGAAAGCCACTTAACCGCATTTGCCTTGCAAAAACCTAAAAAAAAAGAATATATAAATTGTATAGTAGACATAGTACACATTCTGTATACAGAGGAAACTTCCTACATTGATTAAAAAAAATCAAACATTTGGATCCAAAAGGGGAAAAAAAAAAGAATAGTTAACTATTCTTGATTTTTTTTCATGTATACCAATTTATCTGAGGATTTTTTATGCAAACCCATAGAAATACCAGAACCCAATCATAGCACCCAGCATCATTCGCAGATTCTGGATTCCAGAGTTACTTAATACTTATTAAGGCAACAAAACCTTCTTGAGTACTTACTATATGGCAACCACTGTGCTAAGCCACTGAAAACTTAAACTATTGACTCTAGAAGGCAGGATATCTCCTCTGGCCAGCAATGGGGCATGTACCTGGACATCCTCATTTTGATTATTAATTATTGCTTTTCACATGTACCATTCTTCTATCAAATCAGTATGGCCTAAATCCTTTGACCTTCATTCTTTTTTGCTAACAATCCTTTCTTTCTGCCTGAAGACATTTCTATTTGACTACCCAGATACACACACCTATGTTTGCCTTCTATGGGGCATGATGGGGACATTCAATGGGAAAGCTTTCTGTACATAGGAGATTATACCAAGGTGTTCCAAAGTCCTGGCTGGTATTCCAGTGAGAAATGAAAGTCTTAGTACCTGAACAGTAAGTCAACATAGAAATTATTGTTGAAAACTAAGTACACAGTTGTTCCCAGAGAGATCTGAATCTTTCCTCTGTCGTTTTTCTAGTTGTGTATTTCCTTTGAGAACTGGGTCTGGAAAACCCAGGTTCAAATGTAGCCTCAGAAAATAGTTGTGGGACCCTGTGCAAGTCACTTAAATCTGTTTGCCTCAGTTTCTTCATCTATAAAATGAGCTGAAGAATGAAACGACAAACTACTCCTGTATCTTTGCCAAGAGAAATCCAAAAGGCGTAACAAAGAGACCAGCACAAATGCAACAACTGAAGAAGCATACTTACCCTTTCCTTGTCCCCGCTACCCAACCCCTGCCTCATAACTTACCTTTAAAGGTTACATGCTACAAAATCATATTGGGAAAATGTTTACATACTTTAAAATAATACATGGGCAATATTTAGTTTGAAGTCCTTGATCATAGCTAAATTAAAAAAAACTTGTCAGTAATTCAGAATTCTAATCTGAACACTAACATGTTAACATTCTTTAACATTTAACATTCTTTTCATAGGCCTAACTCCACTCTAACAGGAATCTAAGTCAAAATTCAGGGAGGAACTCTGTTCTCCAAAAAAATAAACTTTAAGTAACTAAGAATTAGAGCAATAGACCCTTTGTTAATTCATTTAAGAAGAGTAAACCTTCATTTCTCTGTATCCTGACTGGATTAAGGAAATGATTCTGCAGGATGAAGAAATCATGTTAAAATAAAGTGAAATTCTGCTTAAAGTATAAAATGTATTGCCTAGACTTTTGTCTTATTTAATCTCAATTATGGAATGTCTTTGCTCTCAATCCCTATAAATTATAGCTTGAAAATTAATTGATTAGAGACATTTTCAAAGATATGATAAATTTATAACCCTTAGAATTTTTTTCTCTCTCAACAAAGATGCCTAGAATCAAAATTATTTAATTAACAAATTTATCTCTGACTGTGCCAAAAATGCAGAGGATAGAATTTTCCTACCATGATAAGTATATTGTTTCTCTTAATAAGAAGGCAGTACTTAAATAGATATTGGGATAAGGCACAAAGAGCTCAGGGAATAAAAGTCATAATTCATTCTTTGGTTTGTAGGAAAGTTTCTATTTAAATTAAGTTTTAAACTAGAGTTTTCTCTACTATTCTCTACTATATTATTCATAATATAATTATACATCTAAATAATACACAATCATATTATGTGTATTATATATAAATATTTATTCTCAGATAATTTTCCATTTAAAATATCATCATATTCTCATTTGGAACTTTCATCATTACTAATGCCTTTATCCAAACATATCAAACCATGAACTGTCAATCTCAACTGGTATAAAGGTTATTTCCTTAGTGGAAGTTTTCAACACCCATGGGATCAAACTCAAATAGAAACAGAGATCACTAAACTGTTCTTAAGGAAGTCTATGTGCCATATGTTGACTTAGTAAACCAAGTGTTAATATTATCTATGCTTTATTGTATTTATATTTGTATTGCTAAATATTTCTCAATTATATTTTAATCTGTTGTAGGCTATACTTGAGTGTGTCCCATGGTGTTATAAAGCCTACATGCTTGACACTGATGTTCCTTATCAATGAAATCACTAGTCCAGATTTTATTAGAAAATTCTTTTTAAATGACCTATCAAATCCAACTGGTTTATGCTCGAAGAGCAAGACAAGGAAAAAGGGGGAAACCAACAAATACTTATATTGAATCATTATCTTTAAAACACAAAAATAATTACCTGTTAAATGGAGTTGATGATGGATTTGGAGAAAAGTACTGAGTTCAAATTTTAGCTTTTTTCTTTTTCTTTTTCTTTTTCTTTTTTTTTTTTTTTTGCAAAGCAATCAGTGAATTTGCCCAGGATCACCCAAGTTGTAAGTGTCAAGTGTCTGAGGCCAAATTTGAACTCAGATCCCCTGACTCCAGGGCTAGCAATCAATCCACTGCACCACCTAGCTGTCCCTAACTATCTTTCTTGAAACCTATATGACCACAGGTGCTCAATTTCCTTATTTGGAGAGTTGGACTAAATGACCTCTAGCTTCTTTCAAACTCTGCAAATTATTATCTATAAGTTTCTTTTCTCCCAAGTAATCACCATTTTGGGAACCATTGCCTATTAAATAATCAGACTGAAAGAAAAAGATGCCTGAATTTAGTAAGCTCAACCACCTACCTTCTTCAGCAAAAACCTAAATATCACCATAACTCAAACAATGATCAAAAAATATAACAGTATGCCAGGAATGCAATATAAATACAATTGACCATAGTAATTAAAGGAATAATAGAAACCATCTAATTGATCAATAGAAATAGAAAAGGATTTTTTGAAAAAACAACATCAATTTCTTATGAAAAATGAGAGACAGAGATAGAGTCGGGGGGGAGAGAGAGAGAGAGAGAGAGAGAGACAGAGAGAGAGACAGAGACAGAGAGAATATAAGGGGAACTTTGGCATGATATGTAGTCAAGTAGTTGTAGTATCAGAGGTATGTAAATTTTATGGGACAGTTAATAGTGGGAGACTCAATCGGGTATAACAAGAAATAAATACATCAAGAGTATTTCTACTATGATAATATATAAAATATATAAAAATATATAAAATGAATATGGTGATAGTCTTATTTTAGCAAGTCATATTATTTTTAATTTTTCTTAATCTAATAAATGAGCAATACTTTTTCTTATGTAGGATTATTGTAATATGTTATTTTTATTGTTGTTCCTATTATATATATAAAATACATTATATAGAGCTATTTTATGTATGATATAATAATTCCCATTATAAATATAGACTATATATTATATGAGGCTATATATTGACCATATATACTTACATGAACTTTAAATTTGTATTACCTGTCATGTTTTTATTATTGCTAATTATTTATTCAAAAAGGAAGTTCTGAAGTGCATAATTATGTTATAATATTTTATGCCTATAATCCAAAATGGGTGAGATGATGGCTCAGTGGAAAGTGCAATAGGCCTAGAGTCAGGAGGACCCCAGTTTAATGCAGTCTCAGACAGTTACTAGTTGTGTCATCATGGTCAAGTCATTTAACCCTGTTTTTCTCTTCTGTAAAATGAGCTGAAGAAGGAAATGGCAAACCCACTTCAATATCTTTGCCAAGAAACCCCAAACCAAACCAAAAAGTCTGACATGACTAAACAGCTAACAATTCTAATTGCTCATTTTATCTATTACTTTGGTTTTGTCATGGATTTTTCTTCTACCAATAGATCTTAAACATAATATTTTCCATATATATCTAATTTGTTAATGACCTGATCATTTATATTTAGGTTACATCCATTTGTGAACAAGTGTGAAGCATAGCTCTAAGTCAAATTTTTTCCATACTGCTGTCCAATGTTCCTAGGAGATTTCAGAAGTCTGTTCCAGCTCCCCTTCTCAGTCTCAACCAGGGCTTCTCACACTGGACAACCTAACTGTTGTCTTCCCTCTCAGATTACTTCCCATTGCCTCTGCATATATGAATATGTAAGAATATGAGCTCCTTGAGTGCAGAGACCCTGTTTTTTTGCTTTTCTTTTAATCCTCAACACTTAGTATATGGTCTGGCATATAATGAGAACTTAATAAATGCAAAATGACTGACAAGTGTGTTAAAATTTTTTTATCAACAAGTGGGCAAGGAGAAGTAGAACCTTGATTAACCAAAATATGGAGGATTCTAGGGTCCAGGGCTAATATTTAACTATTTCAGATATAACACACCATGTATTTCCTACCTCAAACAAATAGAAAATGAGCATTCTCTAGCCCTTTCTCCAAGCATCTTCTTTCCTGCCTTCTGGGTCTATGCCTTATTCAATTCCTCTTTGAAATTTCATTCTAGCCCCATCTTTGACTGCAAGACACAAATACTGTTTACCAGCATGGTGTAATCTTGCTATCATGATAAGAAAACATACAAGTACTCAAGTGTAATTATAACTTCAGTCTCAAAGATAAATCCTTAAATTTCAGTTAACAGCCAAGACACTGTAGTAATGCTTACCAACTACTGTATTGATTCACATAAAGCTGCTGGACAAATGCAAGTTACTGGCTGTCATATGCAGTGAGTTGGAGTGCTGACAGGGTTAGCACTTATCTCAAAGACCAATGCTACCTTATTTTTCACCTCACAAAGGAAATGTGAATTTAAATTTTATATATATATATTATATATTAAAGTATCTGAAGAATCTGTATATATATGTATATGTGCATGTGTGTTCATGCATTTGTATGTACACACAAACACATCCCTAAATATATTTGAAAACATTTGAATAGCCTAGAGGTCTTTCTTCTCTGTACTCACACAGTGTATTCTTCCTGGGAAGTCATAAGATTCTTGAATGTGAGTGTGTGAGTGTGTGAACATGTGAGTGTGCAAGTCTGTGAGTGTATGAGTATGGAGTGAGTACAAGTGAACTCAACAATGTGTGTTTGGCTGTCTAGATCTGCTCTAATATCTTTTCTTGGATAGGCTTCAAAGAGACTATATCAAGGGTTCTCAACTATGAACTTTTAAAATAACATTAATAGCTATATTTCAATGTAGTAGGTTTCTTTTATAATGCTATGTTTTGCCATGCATTTAAAAACATTATCCTGAGAAGTCTACGGGCTTCATCAGCTTACCAAAGAGAATCATGGTACGAAAAAATTGAAGAATTCCTGCTATAAACATTCTTTTCCCTTTCACCATCACTTGTCTTGCCCCTAGAAAGAGAGTAAAAGGTTAGGAACTCTGCTCCTACCCTGATCCTTATGCTTACCCTAGAGTCTATTGAATTTCATAGGCAGAGCCTAACCAATTTGATCCTCCTGAGTCTCTGTCTTTGCTCCAGAGCTTCATATAAGAATATTCTCACGTTTCCTTTCTGTGGTTAAAAACTAAGGCAGCATTGGTATTTTAGATAAATACTTTCTCCTGTCATTCACTGGTACATGAAAATGACTTGGATTTGCACAAACACTTGTACAAGAAACCAATAAATCAGTCAAAACAAAAACATAATGCATTGTTTTAAACTGCATGCAAAATCCCCCCAAAATCTGGGTTCTATATAATGATATCTGGTTCTCAAAGTACCACTCAGAAGTCCCAGCATTAAAACAGTGAATAAAATGAAGCTAAGAAGAATTTTTAAAAAATGGGACTAATAGGAATAAAATTATATTTATATGCTTTATACCTATGTAGATTCAAAACATATACATCATTTATTTTAACCTTGATTTCTAGATTAAAATTGTCTTTTTTCAATGCTGCTCTACTCAAATAGTTCAGGCAGCCTTCTTTATATCAAACTATATGAAATTAAGTTTAAAATACCAGAATTGTAGTGAGATTATGGAAATCAGGGAAGAGCAAAAGGCATATATTTAAACTCAGGAAAAACAATAATTTAAAACACAAACAACTTAATTTAATAAGTCATTAAAAATGATAGGTGCCATTTTCCTGTGTTATAAATAGCTTAAATATTTTCCAAAGTTCATAAGATTAAAGCCTCTGTCACATTCAACACAAAATTAAGTATTTTCTTTTATGGACAGCAGCAGCAGCAGAAAATATGAGTACAGGATAAGAGAAAAATAAAGCTGTGAAAATGAGACATTTCCTCTGACAAAACCCCTGTGAGTCTGACAAAATCCAAAGGCTTATCGTTTTTTTTTAAACACTTGTTGATGCACTATACAACTTACCCCTTTCTTCTGTCCATCAACTAAATTCTAAGACATCACAAACATTTTTTTTCAGAAAAAGGTAGGCTAATGACTACACCTATTAGTTTCTTTATATCCATAGAAAGTTTATAGGATAGAATATGTTTAAATGGTTACTATGTGACTGACACTGTCTTGATAAGAAAATAATCTGTTACTAATCAAAAACTAATTCTAATCAAAGGATATGAGTTCAATAAAGGTGCTACTCCCATCCCCATCTCATATATATTATACATATATATAAACATATATATACAGAGTAAAAATAGATATTTAAAGAGTTAACAAGAGTAATAATTTCTCCAAAAGCAATCTTATCAGGTTGTTAAAATAAGACTCTAATGTCCATATATCTATTTAGCTACATAGAGATAGACAGGTGTTTATAGACATAAAATCAAGTGGCCATACTACTGGGTAACAATGTAAATAAATCTTTTTTTTTAAAAAAGCATACCATTTGGTTATCTTGAACTATGATTTCCTCCTCCCCAAAAAAATGAGCCCAAAAGAAATTTCACTTTTATTTCTCACAAAATAAAAAATGTGTTCATCTGAATGAAATTCTCACCCTGTCCATTTCACTCTGCCAGTAAGAAATGGACCACTGAGAAATTCCTGATTTCTTCTGAAGCTTGTCTTCCATCTCAACAAGGAAAACCAACCAGGCTTTGCCCAAACCTCTCAGAATACATTTTGCATAGGATATATCACTAATTGATTCCATTTAGCCAAAATGCCATCTAATCAGCCACCCAACACCAATGAAAAAATAAGTAGCATTATTTTTTATTTTTTTGCAATGTTGAATTAAGTGAAGAATCTCTGAAGAAGATACTCTGGAGAAGGAAAAGCCAAAAGGGAATTTTAAAAGCGGTTTCTCATGCAAAAGTCAACATAAAAGTGCTCCCACTTCACAGCTGGCACATACCAATGGAAGAGATTAACTTTTTAGTACCAAAAATAAAAAGATTCAGTAATAGCATGATAGCAGCCGCTATCAGTTTCCAAAACGGTTTTTATTTCTTGCTCTCTAGATACCAGTGCCTCTCCACTTTCAAAAATTTAATCCAAGCAATTACATATTGAATAACCTGTTGTACTTACCTGGTTAAGAAATGAACAAAAATCTGGTCAGGCTAAGCATGCACATGGTTGTCTGGCAAGAATTCTCTATGTTCTGGCCATCCCAGCTCCCCCTAGCTGGCTCTCCGGCTCGGGAGGGCTCCCTCCCCGTTGGCCAGACTCTGGTTAGCGTCCAATCCCCTCGAGCACCAGCTGGCCCCCAGGCGCCAAGGTATCAGACCAGGTTTACCGCTCCTCCAGCGGACCCCCTCGCTGCCCGGCTTCCTCCTCCTCCTCCTCCCTGCCAGGACAAGTTTCAAAAACAACTCGTTCTCAGCGAAAAGCAGCTTTCGGTTTCTCGAGCATCAAGTGGTTAGGAAAAAGGTCAAGAAAGCCAGAGAAAAACGAGATCACAGATGATTCACCTGGCTGTCGGTCATCATCATCTCTCGTCCCCACTCTTCCCACTTTCCCCTTGCAGATAATCGCAAGAGGGAATCATGGTTTTGCTCCCAAAAGATCAAGCCCAGGAACACTCCCTTTCCTTCCTCCCCAGCTAGGACGAGACTAAGAAGCCGGCATCCTCATTTGGGGATGATGGACATCCCTTGGACAGCTGAGCTGCTCACCTAGTGGCCGCCAGTAGTCTTAGGGGAACTCTGAGCAGGAGCTGTGTCTTACTCAGGTACTTGAGACATTTGGAGATGGCTAGGGGAGCGAATGAGATTGGTCAGACACACCTGTGCCGTGAGGCAATGCCGAGTTCTGGCTCCTGGAACTAGGAGCATTTTCTAAGAGCCCAGTTCCTTCAATTCAACAAACAAACAAAAAAACTAGGCAGGATGGTGCTTCTGCAGGGTACAACACACCTGAGGGGCTGAGGACGCTGAACCCAGTCCCCAGGCACCTGAAGTCCAGGAGCATATTGCTGGTTCCACTACTGAGTTACAGGTGACTCAAAGAGCAGGCGGGCCATCCCAACCTGGAGCTGGACATAGCAGCAATGCAGCAGAACCTGTTGTTGTTCTCTCTGGGTGGGAGTTTAGACAGCTGAAAGCTACCCCAGCCCCAATAACATTTTATAAGGGACTCCCTTCCCAGCTTCAGGACCCTCCTCTATGGGAATTGGTGCCCCCTTGAGTCAGTTTAGATTCCTCCTTCCCCCCAACACCCACAAAACAAATTTGTTCATTAATGGGGGTGGGGGGAAGAGAAGGAAGGTGGCAATGACAGTGTCTCAGATGAAACTAACTAAATTAATTTTAAATACTTAAATACATTAATTATATAATTCTTGAAGGGATCCTGAGGTTAGCCAGCTGAAAATCTTTGTTTTTTTACAAAGAAACTGAGGCACATATAGGCTAGGGAAGGTGACACAAGTAACAGAGCTAAGAACCAGCTTCAAGTGCTTCTTTTCCAGATCTAAAGTTCTTTCAAGGGTCGCTAGATGGCACAGTGTGAGTCAGAGTTGCATCCTCCTGATTTCAAATCTGATCTCAAACATTTACTAGCAATGTGATCTTGGACAAGTCCCTTAGCCTCTGTGAAATGAGTCAGAGAAAGAAATGGCAAACCACCCCAGTATCTTTGCCAAGAAAACTATAACCCTGGTCATGAAGAGTCAGGCACTGCTGAACAACAACAAAAGAGTTCTTTCCACTACAGTTTGAAAGGATACAGTTGTATGTGTTCCTTCCTTAGACAACAAATGTTTAGGAATTATGGAAAGGGCCTTGGATTTGTAGTCAGGGAACCTGAATTTAAATCTCACTTCTTCTATGTTACAATGAACAAATCAATTAAGTTCTCAAAGTAACAATTTTGTTATGGAGAAAATGAGAACATTGAACTAAATAAATGATTTTGATGGTCCCTTCCATTTCTAAATCTTTGCACATTTCTATGCAGGGTGAAGCAGTGAAGAGATATAGATTTTGTCCCAAACACCTTTGTGAAGGAAAGGCAAAATGTTTCCAAGCATAAATGTCAGAAGCATCAGACTTATGGTCCATCTATTCACTACTTAACACCCTCACCAGAGGGACTAAGGGGTTAATTAATCATTATCCTCAATGGAAAGGGGGGGAAGGAAGAGAAGATGGTAGAAAAATGTGGAATTCAAAGGCTTGCAAAAGGATGAATGTTGAAAACTATCTTTGCATGTAATTGGAAAAAATTAAAAAGAAAAATAATAGCTATCCTCTGTGATACCAAAGCAATGTGAAAGAAAAGGATTTAGTCCTGGAATCAGTATACCTGGCTTTATAGTTTATTTGAGGCTCAGGATAAAATCAACTTGTCTTGCCCAGAAAAAAATTCTACTAATTGTTTCAATTCAAAACTGCTATCATCTGCTATCCCACATGCAGGCTCACCTATTTTATGTTATCTAAAAGAGATCCCTCTCAGGTTTCAACTTTTCCATCGCAAAATGAAAGGAATCATAGGGCCCTTGTAGCTTCAAATCCTAAAACAGCAGTTATTCACTCTAAGCAAGTTAATTTCCCTTAATAGCCTAATATAGAACTATTATCTATAAATCTAAATTCTTTTTAAGTAAACATATAACTTTAGAATAAATCATCCATCTCTCAAATATAACATTTTCAATTAGTTTAAATTTAGTGTTTACCCAGAAATTCTTCCTTTCCTTTGAGTCATTTCCAGCTGCATTCCAACTATATTCAGGGGAGGATTACTGTCTTCAAAGAATTTATAGAGTAATAATGGAATAAATATGTACAGAATAGAACTCAGTGAGTATATGAACAAGGAACAAAGTATCATGACAAAGAAAAGGAGAGACAGGAAGGTTAGAGGTGATAGAGACGACTTTGTGGAAGGTGTAGCCTTTTGAGATAAAACTTGAAGGATCTTAGAGAATTTGAATAGATGAAGAAAGGAGGATTCAGGCATTCCAAGGACACTGAGTCAGGCAAAGGGTACTTGGCATAACAGTATTTGGCAAAGAGTAGTCTGTTTTGGAGTAATATAAGTCTATAAAGATAAGTTGGAACCAGTGGATGGAGGATCTTCAGTGATAAGGCTAGGAGATTTCAGTTTGTTAATAACAAAAGTTAGCCATTTTTTGTTTGTTTGTTTTGAAAGGCTATGTGATATAATAGAAAGAATGCTAGATCTGGAGTCAAAAGACCTGGCAAACCCTTCCAGTAACTTTAACAAGAAAACCCAAAAAGGTATCACAGTGAATCTGAAATAACTGAACCTATTCTCTGAGGGTCTCAATTTCCTCATCTATAAAATGGAAATCATTCTTATATTACCTAACTCACAGGGTTGTTATGAAGAAAGTCTTTTGTAAAACTGAAAGCAATCTAGAAATATAATTTTTCTAGAGGGTAAGAGAATTTCATCAATGTGTTGAAGACAGTTTAAATTGGAGAGTTACATTTTTAGCATTTTCACCTTAGAAATCATTAAATGCTACAAATCAGGGCTTGATTGTGGTTCTGTTGGTTGTTTACTAGACTTAGAAAACTTATGAAAAAATGTTAATAATGTAAATTAAACTTAAAAGTATATTCTGTGCATTGTTTTTGTTGGAGAACCTATTGTAAAATATTTTCCAGCACACTCTTGCTCAGGGATATATACATACAAACACACACATATGTATGTGTTTTATATACATATATGTATATATTCATATTCTAGCTTACAGAAGACACAGACCTGAGGCAAGGAGAAATAAAAGATAATGAAGATCTGAATAAAGGTGATGGAAGTGAGAGTGTGATGGACAGGGAGAGACACAAAATAATAACTCAGGTTTATTGAGTAATTTAATCAAAGGCATCATTAACATGAATTGGGTTTGGGGGCCTAATTTTTTTAAAGAGCATCAAGAGGCAATCTAGTTCTAATAGTCTAAGATTTAGTTCACAAAGTCTAAACTTGTTCTCTCCATGTTTCTTCATAAATTTAAAGACAAGGAGATTGCCAACTCCTAAGTGGCCTAGAAAGAATGTGGAGAACTAATGCGAGGAACCTAGTGGGTGGGAAAAGTAATTTGGGGAAACTCTGGTTGGGGGAGGGAACAGAGTATATCCTAGGCAATGGGCAACTCTCAAATTTGTCTAAATATAAGTCCATCAACAAATCACCTGCCCCTTTATACCTGCCTTTTCCCTTGTGTTCCCATAGCACTCCTATGAGCACAGGTTCAAAAGAATGGGTTGAGCATGCTGGCATCTGATCAATGCCCTTCTATTAAATGTCATATGGTAGAAAGTGCACTAGTTAGTCAAGACCTGGCTTCAATTTATGACTATGTCACTCACTAGCTATGAGACCTGGAAACAAGTTCCTTAATATCTGAGTCTCAATTTTCTTATCTGTAAAATGGAAATAATACCTGACATGCTCTGCTTCATAAAGTCTTAACACAATGAATAAATATAACACTTATTAGTATATAAAGCACATTGTATGTAAATATAAACTAGTATATATTACTTTTTTAAATATATTAATTATTATGAACAAAATCAGAAAACAAAAGTGTAATGGAAAGAAAACCAGATTTGAAGTCAGAAAATTGGATTCAAATTCCAGCTGCATGACCTTGAGCAAGTCATTGGTCCTCTATAAGCCTGTTTCCTTAAATTGGAAAATGAGGGTATTGGGTTTAAGGTCCCTTCTAGATCTAAATCCTATGAAGTGTTTCCCTGGAAAAATTGTCTCTGGTGACAGAAAAGAAGATGGGAAGTGAAAACAAACCTATCCTATAACCACAACTTTGACATTTCATCCAAGGATATCACTATGTGTAGTAGGCCATCATTCTCCAAGAGAATCAGATGATACAGAATCTTTTTATGTTTTGGAAATGCTTGTCTTATTGCATAAATAAAAATTAATTTTTAAAATGTGGCAACTCAAAGCTATTTAAAAAAACCTGAGATGCTTTCTAGGCCTGCTGTAAGGGTCAGATCAATCTGTAAACACAACTGTAACACAGAGAGGCCTTGCCTAACCTTGCAAATAAGTCTTTAAAAAGTTTTAAGCCAAGAGAAACAATCTACAGGGACTTCCAAATTTGCATTGGGCTTGACCACATTTACAAATGACAATATCCAGGGTGATAGTCAAATCTTGGCTTCCACACCCTATCATTCCCATTGCCATCTCTTTGATTCTGCCTGATGGCTCCAAGTGTCCAGTGCTCATCTGCACCCCACACAAACACTAAGTAAGTACCTTACTTAGGTAGACTTCCCTATGCTCCAAAACTGTTCTCCCTTCCATCTCTACCCACTCAAAACTACATTATTTCAGGTCCCCAATTTCAGGGAGCTATCTGAGCAATGAAGCAGGAGCCCTGGCTTCATCACTTAGCAGTTGTGTGACCCTGGACAATCCATCAGAACTCTCTGAGACTGTCTATATAATAAAGATAATATCTACCTCCCTGTCTTCACAATGGTTATTCAAAGATCAAAGGAGATATATAGAATTCATTTGGAAGCTAAAAAGCTGGACACACAAATGTTTTGGTTTTTTTAAATCAATTCAATAAATATATATGGATGTCTCTTATGTATAAGAACTTGTGCCTAGACCTATGGGAACCACAACAACTACCGTCAGTCCCTTCCCTCTAGATCTAGTAGTGGGGAAATAAGACCTAAAATCAGAGAAACAGGAAAGGCATAGATGTTAAAGAACTCAAAGAAATGGGAATTGCTCAGTGAATTTAGAAGATAGGAGAAATAATACTTTAATCCAAAAGCATGAGGTGCAAAATGATATCTCAAAGTAGTTTTAAAATCCTTAGTTTTCTACAATCTGGCACATAAGTGAGATTTTTGGGGGGGCAGAGGAAGATGGGAAGAACAAAGGGACCTTCCCTCCACATAAACCCTTGAATGTTCTACCATGCCAGAAGGAAAACCATGTCAGCAATTAATATGGATCCTTTCTAATCATCTGCTTCACCTATGACTCCCCTCATCCCAAATCATTAAAATAAAAGAATATGAATCTCTATTTGAAGAAGATTCAACTAGAGTTTCCTCTGAATTCTCTAAATCCAGATCAATACTGAATGAATTAAATAATGAATAGAATTTAAAAACTTAGGTTTACAACTGATCAGCTAAGGTGATCTAATTTTCCAACTAATTTATCTTTCTTATCTACCACCTTTCTCTATTTTTTAAATGGAAATTATAACCTTGCGCTACTTATTTCAGAAGGTTGGTACATAGACCTTTATGGATGTAAGGGTGTTTAAAGAGGACTGGTACCTATGGTGTATGGGCTTGTTGAGCCCTTTTCAGGGCTGCTCATCTACCTTTGGTGTCCACCTGCCACTCAACTCTCACTTGTGGCTTCAAGAATGCATAGAGACTACTCCCTGATTAGCTGTCTAGACAGACAGGCTAATCCAGGTTGAGAGTAGCCAACAAGCCTCAATCCATCAGTGAGTTAGGGGGATGTCTACCCTAAGTTTGTCAAGACTTCCCTCAATAAAATGGGCAGGTGAGAACAATTTGTTCTAATGGTGGTTAACCCAGATGCTTTGGAAAGCATCAAAGATGCCAAAGTCATCCATTGCATTCTCTAGGGCTTTGTTGCTTGTCCTCCCTTTTGTCTTGCTACTGGACTGTGATGACTCTGGAAGAGAGAAGGAGCAATGATTTGCGCAACTCTGCCTCAATTAAATCCAATACATGCACAAGTCAAGACATGATATCACTAGTCTTCTTGGAAAACAAAAGACAATTAACAATATAAGACAGGACAAAGACTGACAGACAGCAACTTTGGTGGTTACCCAAACCAGTGATTTTTACATTTCAATATGGATGGACGTCTTATGATCAAAAGGAAAAAGCTCTGGTACTAAAATTCTAAAACTGAGCTGGCAGCTGGAGAACAGGAAGAGAAATAAATTCCTTTAAAGCCAGACCAGTAATTAGCAAATATTTATTCAGTTTCTAATATGTACAAGCTACTAAACTAAGCTGGTGGACTGCTGCCTTATGAGTAAGGTCTATTTTGTGACCTGGTCAGAGTCCCCAGGCAGGGGTTTTGCTAGCTAGAGCAGCTCCCTGGGTGCTGTGGATTTGAGGAGTTTGGTTTGGTTTGGTTTTATTCTCAAAATGTGTCCCATGGGTGAGAACAGACTATTCTTTGTTTACACTCCTCCAAGAGTCATAAAATCTGTTTATGAAACTGTTAAAAACTCAGTCCAGGAAACATTAAACAAGAGACAATGAAAGCACACATCTTTTTTGATTCACCCTATTGCTCAAAGGAAAATGGTAATTCCTGCAATGTCTTTGGCTTCACCTTCCTTCACTGTGGCATTAAACTCTAGGACAGTTAATACCATTCTACAAAGGGTGGTTAGGACTATTTGTTTAGACTTTTAAACCTGGTAGGGATCTAAAAAATCTTCACCTTAGTGATGAAAAATGTGAGACCCAAAGAGAATAAGTGATTTGGTTTAAGTCAGAAAAGAAATAGCAAACCCATGAGTCAAACCCAGGTGTTCCAGCTCTAGTATTATTGATCTTTCTACTGAGACAATATTTGTAGAGAACTTTGAAAACCTTAAAGACCTTTGTAATGCTAGCCATCATCATCATTGCAGGCCACCATAGCATAGTACCTTGATTAGCAATCAAGAACAAAACCACTAAGAGAAACAAGGGGAAGTAGTTGAAAAGCAGTCTCAATTTAATTTTCTAAACATGTTTGATTACGAGGAAGGAGAGAAATCTCAGATTGTGGGACAAAGGATACCACAAGCTAACTATTAAGGAGGCTGCCAATAAAGGCAGGAAGGAGACAGGAACAGGATGGGAGGTGATCACCCTATGTATAACAACTAGAAGCCTACTATCTGGCAGCTTCCTATTTTGATGAATATAAAACAAATTCCAAAGCTCATTGGTATGGGACTCTCTCCTCACTGGTGGAGATCAATGTCATCTACTTGTGTGAGGGACAGGGCAAAGTGGGTAACAGGAGAAAGGAGAGCTCCAGTCTCTTAAAATCTCTTGAGATGCAAAGAAATGATTATTAATAATCAATATCCTAATTACCAATATTCAGAGCTTGCCCATTCTTACAAATTCTCTGGTTTTAATTGCAGTCTCTGAAAGAACAGTACAGATAATGAGATTGAATTAACTCTTCTCCATGTTGGTCAGACCCCACCCAATTTTACAAGTAATTTAATCTAAGGTGAAGAAGCCCTTTGTATTCTATCCAACTTTGGGTAGAGACAGATACTTTTGTCTAGATGACCCAAGGTTGTAGGATGGTATGTCTAGAGATATTTTCCTCATTCCAAGTGTAAAAAATGTCACTCTCAGCTCCACATTGAACACATATGCTTCCACATAATCCTTGTTAACCAGGTTCTAAATTTAGTTGTTTCTGCGTGATCTGTTGCTTAAGTGTTCTCCACAAACTTCGAGCTTTCAATATCCTAGGACCAACCTCCATTTGTCTTGAACTTGTTATGGTTCTGATCTGCTCTTGTTAGAATTGCCAAGGAAGGAGTATGTCAGACCTTGGGGACCTTTGTTGACTGATTCAAAATATCAAATAGAGTTAGAAGAAGATAGAAGAGGGATAGCTAGATGGTAGAGTGGAGAGAGAACACTGACTTTGAAATCAGGAGGATTCAAATCCAGCCTCAGACACTAATAATTACCTACTTGTATGACCATGGGCACTTAATCCCATTGCCTTGCCAAAAAAGTAAGACTTTGACTAAGAAGAAGCTAGAGATGTATTAATGTAATACCTTCATTTTATTAAGATTCAGAAAGGGTAAGTAAGTTGACCCAAAAGCACAAGCCTGGTATAAGACAGAAGTGTATTGGGTGTTCACACCTCTGGTGTGATAGCTTGCCAAACCCTTCTCAAGACTGCTCATGCACTTTTAGTGTATAGTGGCTCCAAGAAGTAGTGGCATGCAAATTGACCACACTCTTGTAAAACCATCTAGAAAGATGAGTAAAACCAGGAGGAAGAAAATTGACAGCCTTCAAACTGGTCAGTGAGTTAGGGGATGTCTTTCCCAATCTTGTGAAGACTTTCCCCTCTCTCCTCCCTCCCCTTCCCTCCTGGCAGGATAGGTAGATGAAACAATTTGTTCCCAAGGTCTAAAGTCACTAAATTCAATTGACTGAATCAGGTGTTGTGGAGACTTAGAATTTGGTCAGACATTGAGTAAATCGCAGTCATCCACTGTACCCCCCAGGCCATCACCAGTTGTCCTAACTTTTGATTTGCCATTGGATTGTGATGACTCTGGAAGAGAGAGTAAGGGAACGATTTTGTGCAGCTCTGACTCTCCTAAAAGCAATTCACTTGGGAGTCAAGACATCACCCCATGATGTTACTGGTCCTCTTCCAAAATGAAGGTTCAACAACTAGAACCCATGACTCTTATCCTTCCCAGTGCACTGATAAGTGACTTCTCTGATTAGTCCCTTACAATTAAAAGATGTCCTGTGAGTAGCATTCATTTCTTCCAAAAGAAATTTTTAATAAAAGCACTTATTTCATTAGTTGATTAAAAGACAGAAAAGAGCAAGTTCAAGCCTCCATTTCATAAACGTGGAAGACAATTGGAACAAGGTTCCAACAGGTTTTAGGACCTTGAGACAGATACCTTCAAACACAGGAAAACATCTGTGATTTCTTCAAAAGGAACCTCTGACTGTCTCAGGCACAAAGATTTAGATGTGGGATTTGAACTCTGGTCTTCTCAACTCCAAGCCAAGCATTTAATTTATTAGAGTTACTACACCAAACTGTTCTTTATGACAAGAAGAATTGAAAGAATTTAATGAGTAGTCATTTAAACTGCTTGACTTCAAAATGTTAAACTATATTTTACCTGTTTTGATATTTTCAAGCCATGAGATGGCTTCCTAGTACCTAAAGAATGATGTCTAATCTCAAGACTGGCTTTCAAATCTCTCCACATTGTAGTTCTCACACTCTTTTTTTATCCAGTGTTCCAAATGTTTCAGTGCAGTTTTTAACTTTTGGGACACCCCTTTATTAATCCTTCATTCACTCCAAAATGGTCATCTTATGCTTCAGGTATTTTCCAAGTTGTTTTGATGATTTTTGTTTGATATTTAAATTTTTAGTCCTATCCAAATTTTATTTGGAATTTTATTGGCAAAAATACTGGAGTGGTTTGCCATCTCTTTTTCCTCCTCATTTTATAGTTGAAGAAACTGAGGTTTAGGTGACTTGTCCAGGGCCACATAGCTAGTTCATGTTTGAAGTTAGATTTAATGTGGGGACATGAGGTTTCCTACCTTCAGGCACAACATTCTAAGGAAAATGAAATGAAAAAGTTACAACTTCTCCCCCTTCCTCTACACCATTTCCAGTCTTACTCAGGGATCAGAGTTGCCTTCAGGGCTGTTAAAATCCTGCCTATTCTTTAAGGTCTAGTTCAGGTCCCAATTCTCCATGAAACTCTGCCTGATCCTCCTGGTCAGAATTGATCTCTCCTCTCCTTTAAACTCCCATACAGAGCCTTTTGTTTGTACCTTTCTGATGTACTTGTCATAATTCCACTTTGTACTGTAGTTATTTATAGACATATTTCATCTCATCTGCCAGAATGGAAGTTTCCTGAGCACAAGGACCCTATTTTATTCAATTTTGTATCTCCTCTAGACTGGCACAATTTCATTTCTCCCTCTGGACAGTGTCTCTTTCTCTCAATCCCCTGCTCTGCCTCACTCCAAACCCTTTCCATACTGAAAACTGCCTGTCTCAAATACCAAATCTCTATGAAGCCTGCCCACCCCATTCAGAAGCACTCCTCTTCTCTGAACTCCTGTAGTACTTACATGACACTGCCACACATTATGTTTAGGGGAAGGTATGCGGATGACTTCACTTTCCAACACTATTGTGAGCTCCAAGAGCCCAGTATCCATATCTTGTGTTTATGCCTTTATCTCTCACAGCACTCTTAGCAGGTACTCAATGAATTTTATTGAATGAATATAAGGCAGGAAGGAAAGTAAAACATTTCTTAGGAAATTAGGAAACTGCAAAATGGTGCTTAGAATACCTACTTTTACAGATGTTAAGGTTGAAAGATTGCCTGAGCTGAGTCTTGAGCTCTAGTGGGCCAATATCTACTGCCAGATACTGTGTTCAGCACTTCATAAATATTATCCCATTTTATCCTCACTTATATCCCTAGGAGGAATGTGCTATTAAAAGAGGTGAAAGTGATTTACCCAGGATCACAGGGCTAATAAGTATCTGAAGATAAATGACATTTAGATCTTCCTGATTCGACATCCCGTACTCTATCTACACGAATCAACCTGTTGACCTACCTATGAGGGGAGGAGAGCTCCAAGTTGCCTAGAGAGAAAGGAAATTGTCCAGGTTGGAAATAGAGAAGTCAATGACCCCAGTAGGATCAGGCTCTTGAGAGATCACTGAACTACCAGCCCTGGGAAGGCTGGGGGGACTCAATCCTCAAAAGAAGAAAAAAAAAACATCACAGTGCTTTTAATGATTCTAAGTGATTTATCTCTCTGTCTCCATCTCTCTCTCATACACACACACACACACACAGACACACACACACACACACAGACACACACACACACAAACACACACACACACACACACACACACACAGATTTTTCTCACATTGTGTGAAATGGAATCTTAGAGAACTACAGCCTCCAAAGAATCAAAGCTTCTGCTAATCCCAAACCAATGCAAAGATATAGATAGATTGACTGCAGAATAATTCCATCAAAGGCAAGAACTGAGTTTAAGGTATTTTCCCTGGGAAATAAATATAAAATTGGAGAAAGAGATGGGTCTGCCCTGCCCATGAGGAAAGAATAACAAATGTACAATAGAGTGTTATGCTTTCATACATAAAATATAGAAAAATCTTAGAGGAAGGTCTCCAGTATGTTGGGGTGCATCATCTTAGGAGGACATATTAGAGGACAAAGATGAAAATTGCACAGGACCCAAAAAGCATGAATGGATGACAATCTGTACTGAAGCATAGAATGCCCTGCTAGATGAATTTCTATATTTACTGAGCAAAACAAACAAAAAATAAATAAATGGAGTAGCTCCTCCTCCTTTCCATCCCATTATATCCACAAACTTAGATGCTTAGATGAGAAGATATATAAATGGAACAGTCTTATTCATAACGATAATAGTCAATAAGTTTGTAATTGAACCTTCTGCAAACAGTTTCCCTTTTTTCCAAGCAAGAAACCCTGATTCAAGATAGCAGACTTTCTAATAAGGCATTGTACTTGCCTTATCATATTATAGGAACAAGCCCCTTCCTACAGTTGAGAGAGTTCTAGATAGCTGTTGAAATGAGCAGAAAGGACTGGGAAATTGGCACCATGAAGTCATATAGCCTCTTTCCAGGTCAGAACAGTAAACCACCCTGGTCTTCATCTGTCTTGATCCAAGGACTAATTTTGACATCTGATTTCTTTTAATGTTATTAGGTCTGACTTCTTCTTTATGTTAAAACTAAGGAGGTATAATCATGCTCTTTGAGAGAACCATAATTTTCTCATGGCCCTAGATTATTGAGAATTTTATACCAAATAGCATGTAGAACTGATATGCTTGGAAAGCAGTGATTCATACTATCTTCTCATTAGCTAGAATAAGATGCAGGCAGAAAAAGAAGAAAATGTTAAAGAATTGTTGGCTGTGGCATCAAATTGTAATCTTCAATTTTGTAAATGTCTCAAATAAAATAATAATAATAATAATAATAATAAATAATAGATAACAGAAGATAACAGATCAGGTAGAGCATCATACCCTTAATAATGTGGCCCAAAAAAAGTTAGATTGAAATATGTGTAAGCTTAGAGTTGAGAAGAAAGTACATGAAATTTTTAAAATTTTCCTCCATAAGGTAATTGACATTTAGATACCTCTGAGTCATTTATCAGATTTTATTTGTATGAGACCCCATATGGAACCAGATTATAACACAGACATAATTTATTGAGGGTTGCCTGAGTCTCAGGGAATTACATTATCTACTTATGTTCACATAGCTAATAAGTGTCAGATATAGGACTTGAACTCAGCTCTTTCTAATGTATTATCATCTAATTTGAAATTGTATTGTGTTCTCTCTCTCTTATTTGATAAAATGTGAGCTGCTTGATAGCAGGGGCCACATTTTTCCTTTCTTTTGCTGTATTAATGAATTAGCACAATATCCAGCATATAATATTTGCTTAATAAATGCTTGTTCCCTGATTGACTATCCACAACAATAATGCTGCCTCTTTCTTGGTTCATAGTTACTGAAAATCTTTGAAGTCCTTTAATCCAAACACAACACCTTACTAGCTGTATCAGATTCATATTTTTTTGTATCCTCCAGTTGTATACTCTAGGTACATAGAAAATAGCATGAATCACTGCTTTCAAATAATATCATTTCTCCATACTGTTTGGTTTAAAATGGTTTCTTCATTTGATGAATGTGAAGAAAATTATCTGTACTGGCTTCACACTGCCTCACAGGTTTGGCTATCCTTTACAAAAACATGAGAAGAGATAGTGAGAAGTCAATAGGATATGGTAGGGGCAGCTAGGTGGTACATTAGATAGAGCACCGGATCTAGAATCAGGAGAACCTGAGTTCAAATCCGGCCTCAGACACTTAATAATTGCCTAGCTGTGTGACCTTGGGCAAGTCACTTAATCCCATTGCCTTGCAAAGGGAGAAAAAACAAATAAAGAGGATATGGTAGGTCCCATTATGGAAATTGAGTAGCAATATGTATTAAACTTAAGATCTCTTAGCTTTAAGTATTTCCCCATCCAGATGAGATATTAGTTCTCTCCTAAATATTCTATGATAAAATGGTTTTGTTATAAATTCTTTGTCTTCCCTGATTCTTAAAAAAATAAATATTTCAGTGTTCATTAGGTATGAAGCATCAAACAGGAATAGAGCTGAAACATATCCTGTGATCAACCTTTTTACAAGGAAGAGACAGAGGGTAGCTAGCAAAGCGTTTTATGGGACTTTGTAGGAACAATATCCCATTAAAAGGAAAGATTTATTGTAGAGGTGTCAAACTCATGAAAAATTCCCTAATAGTAATGAAATAAATTAAAATATAATTGGAATATGTTTAACAAAATAAAAACATAGCTAATATTAATTTGTGGCTTTCAATATGTAATCCACAGAGAACCTACTTCTATTTGTGTTTGAGACCTCCACTCATAGTAAGACTTGATGTCCTGGAAATAGAATAGGAGATAAAAAAAAAGGCTTGCACCCTCTCTAGAATCTTGTTTGGACAGTCTAACTGAATTCTAGAGTAGAAATTGTGGGGTGAAATGGGGAAAAACTTTTTCTACAAACAAGTCCACCACTGCTCCTATATTTAACTTCAATATATCTTCATCAGAATTAAGTTTCCACATTAGGGTAGAGATACAATGGGCTCAAAACAATAAAAGCAGGATGTGGTAAGTATTTAGAGCTAGATTCTAAGGTTTAGCATCTCTTGTTTAAAAAATGCTTCATTGCTGACTTGTTTAACAGAAAGTATCAGTTTTCCACCTTTTGACCAAGATCAAGAATATTGTATAATGGAGTAAATATAGAATATGCCATAGAATCATGTCTCCCTTTAGTGGTTGGCCTTTCAAAGGAGAAGATCCAGAATTTTTTTGTAAAAAGATGTTTTTTCTCACAGGTCACTTGGACTATGATTTCATAATCATATTTAAATCTATCCTAACTCATCAAGATAAATATTCAAATTCATTGAACATCAGGATCGATAGTCCTATGCTTATTGTTTCCAATTCTATACAAAAAATTTCAACCATATTCTCTAGAATCAAATTTTTACTCTCGTCATTGTCCAGTTGATTCCAATCTTTTCCATTGATTGGGTAGTCCATTCAGTGTTTTCATATCTATATTATATTAGTCATATAGAATCTAATGACATGATAGATTTGTTCCAACGTATTTTCTATGCCTGGCCTTAGCTAACTATGATACATATAATTCTGTATAGCATTCATTCTCCCTTTGCTAAACATATTAGAGATTCCCATTTAATTCAGGGAAGTTTCCTTTCCTTGCTTCTAAAGTTTCCCATCTGTGACATACACATACCACAGTTTGCTAAGCCCTGTCATGGAACACTATTGTTCGATTAGAAACCAGGAGGGATGGGAATTCAGGGAAGCCTGGAAGGATTTGCATGAACTGATGCTGAGTGAGATGAGCAGAACCAGAAAAACACCGTACATCCTAACAGCAACATGGAGGCAATGATCGACCTTGATGGACTCACTCATTTCATCAGTGCAAAAATCAGCGTCAATTTTGGACTGTCTGTAATGGAGAATACCATCTGTATCCAGATAAAGAACTGTGGAGTTTGAACAAAGTCCAAGGACTATTTCCTTTAATTTAGGTAAAAAAAAAAAAAAAACTGACATCTTATTATCTGATCTTGTTATCTCTTATGCTTTAGGTTTCTTCCTTAAGGATATGATTTCTCTCTCATCACACTCAATTTGGATCAGTGTACCACATGGAAACAATGTATAGACTGACAAATTGTTTTCTGTGGGGCATGGGGGAGGAAAGTAAGATGGGGGAAAATTTTGAAACTGAAAATAAATAAAATCTTTTAAAAAAGACGAACAGTAAAAAAGAACAGAAGAGAGACACAGCAAGAAGGCTAGTTTGGATGGACCTAACAGTAAGGGAATAAGACTCATGGTTAATAAGACTAGAAAAGTAGACCAAAGGGCCCGGTTGTGAAGGGTCTTAAAAACCAAAAAAAAGATTTTATATTTTATGTTAGAGGCAATAGGGTTAGGTCTGAACTCAAAGAAAATCATTTTGGCAGCTGAGTAGGGAATGAACTGGAGAGGGGAAAAAAGAGAAGCAGCAAAGAGACCAATCAAGAAGCCAGTTAAGCAGCCAGGACAATAGTCCAGGTAAGGGGAAATGAGATTGTGAAGTGAGTTGGTGGCTGTGTAAACAGTGAGAAAAGGTCATTTTGAGGAAGAGGGAAAAATGAGATATTGGGGAGATTAAAAATGGTAAAATTTGGCACTTATTGGATTTTCTAATGAGAAATGGAGGAAATTAAAGACATCACTGAGAGTGCAAAGTTGAGAGACATAGTAGGATGGGCAGCACCTTCAGCATAAATAGAAGTTCAGAATAGTGTTTGTGAGAACATGAGTTCTATTTTGGACATGTTGAGTTTGGTAAATCTATAGGACTCTAGGTTGAAATTTCTGATAGGCATTTGGTGATTTGAAACTGGAGCTTCGTAGAGAAACTAGACTAGGTTTATATATTTGGGAGTCTGCAAAGAGATGATAAACCATGGAAATAAACTAAATGTATGATGACTATTCTATTAAACATGTTCTATGGCTGAGCCTTATTTTTAAATTATTGAATTTTGAGGGTCTTTGCTCCATCTAAATTCTACCACAGTGGTTCTTTTGACAGTGATATGAGAATTAAGAGATACAAGTAATTTTTATTTAATTTCCTTTTTTTTAGGTTTTCTTTGCAAGGCAAACGGGGTTAAGTGGCTTGCCCAAGACCACACAGCTAGGTAATTATTAACTGAGACCGGATTTGAACCCAGGTACTCCTGACTCCAAGGCTGGTGCTTTATTAATTTCCTTTTGTAACAGGGGGTCATGTGTTCTTCTACTGATATTATAGGATGGCTCAGAATATCTGACACTAACCAGTTGAAATCCAATGAAGCTAGTTTTACCATCTTTAGTTTTAGGCTGGATACCATGACATATATACCTGTGCTTTTAATTGTGTCATTTTTAAAGAATGGATCTTACAATATATGACAATGATGAAGTGTCATAACCTCAAGTTAGGCAACTTATATTCCCCTTCCTTTCCTGCAGCAATCCTTTTCCTTTCTCTAATTTTACTGAGCTACTCTTTACTTGGTTCCTGCTCCCATGTCACTTGTTTTTCATTTTGCATCTACATCTTAGAACATTACTCTATATTAAAAAAAAACAAACAACTTACTATTCTTCCACTTGGTCATATGTGCTGTGCCTTCAGTTCTCCTGGGACCCACATTTCTACTTGGGTCCTAAAAGTCCTTTTAACTCAGTTTCATCTCTTAGTTAAGAACTACTCACACTTTTTTTGGGGGGCGGGGTTGTTGCAAGGCAATGGAATTAAGTGACTTGCCTAAGATCACATAGAAGTATTAAGTGTCTGAGGTTGGATTTGCACTCAGGTCCTCCTTATTCCAGGGCTGGTGCTCTCCACCTAGCTGCCCCCTTTAAGAACCTACCCAAAAAAAGAATTGAACTTGGAAATGTTATTGTTCTTCCTTCACTCTCTAGCAAACCAACCTTCCAACATTATGCTGAATCCCTAGTTCTCTCAGGTCTACACAATTACTCCCAAACACCAAGAACCTTGTGGTTTGTAATCTTCCTAGAAGGCAAACACATTCTAGGGCTACTGGACAAACAGTCCTGTGCTTATCAAACCAGTAGTAACTGATAGTTCATGGTAACTACAAGTGGGATCTTTAGTCACTTAGTGATGCTCTAGCTTTGAAGGAGCCAAATAAAGAATCGTCTATTCCCAAAGATCAATTTATTCAAGAACTCCTTTTTCTAGAAGGTCAACTCTCAAACTCATGAGTCAATGTCTAAGGCTAAACGTTCCAAAGAAATCTCCCTTTTCTGGTTAGAAAGCTAGCTTTTAACATAACACTTGCTCTTCTAATATGGAGTCAGAGGCTCAGGAATCAACTTTTCACAAATTCCTCTCTAGAGTCAAGTGACAAGAAAGCATCAGGCTCAGATATTCATTCTTCTGCTCTCAGAAACTTTCATCTCCAGCCCATAGAATTTCTGTTTTTCTCCTCCAGGAAGACATTAGTGATTCCTGGAATAGGAAAGAAAAAATCCCTAACTCTCACTTTTACTGCACTCCCAAAGAAAGGCCCAAGGAAAGAGATGAAAAGTAGCTAAAAAGTGTTTTTTCTTCTGTGTCCATTTCTAGATTAATCTGAAGTTCTCATGTTGTCTTTTCTTCACTCAGTTGGATATATAATAGTTTCTGCAGATGTCATTTTGCATATTTCTTTCCATATTTTCTTCCATCACTCCATTATTCTCATGTTCATAAGTGAGTCAATGAGTGTACATTTGTTTAATTTGAAGGACCTTATTAAAGTTATTCATAGAATTTCTCTGCCTGTTTATATCTACTGTTGTCACAGGAGCTATAAATATTATTTTTTTGCAGAGATATTCATCATGAGCACTGAATGCACACTGACCAGCTGACCCATGAAATAATGTTTCTTTGAGCGTAGGATAAAAACCGACTCATCAAATATTGTTCTTTATGGCTACCAGAATTATGTGAACCATACTTTCATTTAGGTATAATTTATTTCTTTTATTTTGTTTATAGTCGAATGGTCAAGATTAATATGATTCACTGTCTCCAATACTATGTCCACTTGTCATTGAACAAGCATCTCATGTTAATAGTACCAACATGTCAAAATTTATAGAGCCAAAAAACTATCTTTGTTCCCTTTTCTGAAATTTTGACATCACTGAAGTAGAAGGGGATGACATAGGAATGAAGACCATTGTCCTCATATGTTGCCATAGCTAAAGAACTTATCACCAAATATGGAGCCTCCTGGCAATGAGCCTCTCCATACTTCATTAGGAAACTTCTCAGAAAGCTGACAATCTATTGCAAGAATTATATGATTTTTAGATATTACATTAATGTATTGTTCCACTCTCCCATCATTGAATATCTAATTTTTGATATTAAAATTGAGCAACTATGAATATTTATGTGTGTATGTATGCTTATTTATACACATATGTATCATTTTTTCCTTCTTTTTTTTATTAAGGTTATAATCCTAACAATGGAAATGCTCAGTCAATTGGTGTAATTTGTGCTGTGTCTTATTATACCTATTTTCTTTGGCTTTCTCAAAGGTTTAGGCATATCTTTAATCCCCTCAAAATGGATCTGAATGCCTCCTTCTCTGCAGCCTCTTGATAGAATATATTACTCTTCTGATAGAGGGACATTTAACATCCACCATTATTATTTACTTTTAAAATCGATTTCTTCCTACAAAATTATACGGTTTTCTCCATAAATTTTAAAGCACAATTATTGGGTCTACAGATGTAAACATAGACATAGACAGATTAAAGATATAGACACATATAGATAGAGACATAGACAATAAATCTTCAGTTAAGAGACATGGAGGAACAAAAGTCTGAGCATAATCTATTGACAAGGCTAGATATTACTTATTGGTAATTCCTCAGTGATCAAAGACCCTCGTTATAATTACAATTAGAGCAATTCAGTAGTTATATCAGGTCTAGTGATGAAAAGTAAATTGAATCTGTGGTTGATCTTTATTAGAAACAATGGTAGGCTTACATTTGGCATAATCATGGTAACTTGCATGAGACTGACTTCCAGAATCTAAACCGATAGGGAAAAGACAAAGTTGACTAATGCCTTCTGGAAAGACCTGAACCAAATTAGCCCCCTTGCCACCCTTTACTACAGAAACTCAATGCTAGGAAAAATATTTCCTGACTAGACTGAATCATCCTTCATCTATCTTCCTTATTGTCTTCAAAAGGCAGAATGAGTTTCAGTTGTTTGGACTGTCTGTCTAACTTTCTCTAGTGAAGAGTGAAAAGGGAGGGAAGGTTCTATCACCCCTAATTGAACTAGAGGCATATGGACACAAATACAAAAGGCCCTAAGTGATCATGAATGTGGACAGATTCCTACTCAGCCAGTCTGGAGAATTATTGGATAGTATGTAGTTTTGAGAGATTGCCCATAAAAACAAACAAACAAACAGGAACCATGGTAGCCAAATCTATCCATTCTTTTATTGGGTGCTTTAGTGAAATTAGAGACCCTAAATAAGAAGGCTATTCATATTATTAACAGGGAATGAGGTAAACTTACAGGTTGAGATTTTTCTCATGAGGAAATTTTGGATGAAATTGAAGTACTGATCAGATAGGCTGTGTCCCACAAGAGTCTACTCTATGGTCTTCTTTTTGGTAAATGTTGATACAAGATGCCCATGATTCTTCTCTGTACTACAAATTTGTACTGCAAATTCCTACTTCCATAAAACAAAACCATGGCCAGATAGATTTGCCAGATATTTTACAATGTAAATGAAAAGAATTACTTTATCTTAATGGTTAGCTTGAGCCATCTATAGAGTTGCTGTTGAAAAATATACATTGTCAGAAACATGAGATTGACTTGGTTACCAGAAAAGTGAAGAGGGACATACAAATACTTAAACAAATGAATTGGTCTTTGGGGTCAGATGTCCATAACTTTAGAAATACAAGTTTTGACTTAAATCACAAAGAAACTTAATTGAAACACTTGATGGTAAAAGAACCCCATCAGCCTGATGATCCTTGCAGCAGCAGCAGCAGCACATGCACCATAACTCTATGCTGCAGGTCATTTACCTGGGTGTGGGGTCTGAAGCAGGCAGAGTAGAGAATTGAGAAGATACTCTGCCTCTACTAGGGAAAGCACAACACATTTAGGGTGAAATCCTCCTGTGCCTATCCCTCCTGACTTAGTTACAGTTTGGGATTCTGAATCAGTGAGTGAGACCTTAGTGTTCTGAGAAGGAAAGTCATAAAGAAGGTGGCATGCCATGAGATGTTGATGGATGTCAAATAAAGAAGGAAAGTTCCCTGGCAAAGAGAAAATTGTCAATAACTATAGGAGGAAGTGCACAATTATAGCTATGTCTAGATGTCATAATATAATTGAACAAAAAACTTTGTGCCAAGAAACAACGAGATACTGTAATTAAATTAAAAAAAAAAACCACATACTACATATTGGGCATCTCAAACTGGATAATCTCCTGTAGATATCTTAAACTTAAATCATGTTCAAATAGAATTCATTACCTTTTCCCCAAAACTATCCCTCTTTCAAACTTTCCCATCTCTGTTGAATGTGACAATATTATTCTACTGATTAAGGTACTCAACCTTAGTGTTATCCTTGTCTTCTCTCTTTTTCCTCACCCTTCCCCTCAAATTAGTCTGTCTGTCCATCTCTAGTCTTTACCCATTCCTATCTATCTCTACAATGCTACCAGACTGAGCTTTCTTAAGTGCTGGTGTGACCAGTTCACTTCCCTACTCAACAGATTCTACTCTAGGATCAGGTTTTATTTCATGTTTATCTCGTTCTTTTAAAAGTTTCAATTTTGTTTTAGTTTTACAATGCATATTAGTAGTAATGTAGTAATACTTATACATATGTATAAAACTAAATACACATATATTGGGGTATAGGTACAATATTAAAAACTCATGATAAAAAAATTGGATTACTGTGTTAACTACCCTTATATATGTAAAAATACATCTAATATTGTCTATGAAATTATCCTATCATGATAAAACTATTCAATTCCTTCAAGCCCCAAGGTATTCATCAAGAGATCTTCTTCCAGGATGACATTGGTCCATTATGACCACTTTTCGGTTCTGACCATTCATCCAATTTCAAGTCATGATGGTGATTCAATCGAAGATCAGCCCTTCAAAAATTATTTGAATAATATTCAGTCTAAAAAAGAGAAGACTTGGGGGGGTACAAGATATCTTGGTTCAAGGATTTGAAATATCTAGTCTTCTTATTAGGGATTATGCTGATTCTCCTTGGTTTTGTAGGGTTCTTCTAGAGCTACTGGTAAAATTTGCAGAAGGTAAATTCTTGCCTGAATAGCAGAAAGGAAAAACTTATGAATAAGTGCTGTTTCCAGCATTGAATAACTGCCTTTAGTAGTAGAGAGTTACAGGACACTGTAAGTATTCTAGCAATTCTTGGCAACCAGTTGTTAGGGATGTTGTAGAGGAAATTAATACTTCAGTTATCGTTTGTACAAGAGATCATTTGAAGCTCTTTCCTATTCTGTTATTCTGATTATATTTTTTAGTTATCCCCCAATATTTTTCTGATGAGTTAACTTACAAAAATATAGACATTTTATTGATGGCTTGTACTAAAACTGCTAACACTTCAGGGTAATACCACTGGTTATTTTCCCCTCCCCAATGGAAATCTTTATGAGCCAATGATAGGAAGAACATGGCACATAAAGACTTGGAGATCAATCAAATGATTTGAAGTTAAGGCTTGTATTTAGCCTAACTGCAAAAGATTGATTGAATCATAGATTTAGAGGAAAGAACCTCAGAATCTGAGTGCTTCCTCTTGACCTTATTGATTCATTTCACCATGTTGATCATCTTCCCTTTTGAAGATCTCTTTTTGGGTTTTCAAAACACTACTCTATTGGTACTCCTTCAATTTGTTTGATTGCTCTTTCTCAGTTGGTTTTACTGGATTTTCATCTGTGTCATAGCCACTGATGCAGCACAAGGCTCTATCCTTTTCTTTTCCATCCTATCTTTCTTTTCTATCTTTAATCTTAGGGTCCAGGAACTTGTCTTTTAAAAATATTTTCATAACTGAGTTTCAACATAGTATTGGTTAACTTGTTTAATGCTCCTGAGAAATTTCTGATTGGATTACTGATTGTTATAGAGTTCAGCTGAAATTAATTTAGTTAAAACTATTTGGGGGTAATTATGCCTAAGTGTTCTACTGTGATATATTGATCTAGCTTTCCTACTCTCCCTAAAGACCTGATGGATAACTCTTTTTTGAGACCTATTCATGCCTACTCATCTTATGCTACTCACTATTTGCTTCCAAAAATTGAAAAATGTGCGAGGGGACTTTTCCCCTGCCACTGCCCTAAGTGCTGAGGTAAGCTGCCTGATGCTGTGATGATAGGAGATCAAGATATGGAGATACTAATAGTAGAGGAGGTGGAAATTTTCCTCTGAAACTGCTGTGGATGATTAGTTTACAATCTTCCTGATGGATCTGTGTAGCTATGGGAACAGCAGGAGTAAGAAGAATTGAAGTGGAGGATATGATTGTATTGCAGCCAAGCCCACAATTGGTTGGGGGAAGGAGAACATTTATTAAGCTCCTTCAGACTTCTCTTGGGTTCAATGACCCCATGAGGTCATTCTATAGCCACCCACTTCGGAAACTGCCTTAACAGATGACAGTTAAACTCCAAAACAACTTAGTAGCCTATAACTGAATCTAAGGAAGTTAAAGTTTAATCAGAACATACATATACATATATATATATATATCAATTAGTTTAAATGATTTTTTTCCTTTTTAAAAAAAATATTGGTTGAGGCTACAGCCCTCTGCCTCTGACCTCAGATCCCCAGCTGCCAGCCCGGTGATCACCCACCCCTGGTGAGAGAGAGCTGGTCCACACGGCCAGCCAAGATGCCCAAGGGGAAGGTCAGCTCCACAGAAGGGGATGTAAGGGAGGAGCCCAAGAGGAGATCAACCAGATTGTCAGCTAAACCAACCCTTGCAAAGGTGGAACCAAAGCCCCAAAAGACAGCTGGGAAGGCTAAATCTGAGGACAAAAATGTTCACACAAAAGGGGGAAAAAGGAGCCAAAGGAAAACAAGCAGAAGCTACCAACCAAGAATAGAATAAAGATGATTTGCCTGCAGAAAATGGAGAAACTAAAAATGAAGAGGTTCCAGCCTCTGATTCAGTAGGAGAGAAAGAAATCAAATCTGAATAACATCTTATAAAAATCTTAACAATTGTCCCTCTAACCTCCCTTCTTGTACAATTCAGAGGAATATTTTTATCAACTATTTTGTAAATGTCAGTTTTTTAGTAACTCTCTAGAAACACATTTTTAAGAAGGAGGCAGTCCCACCTCATCACATTAATGTTTTGAAACATTTAAATAAGTCAAGCCAATCTAAAATGGCATTATTTAGAGTCCTATTTAAAAAGGTGAGATCATGTGCTAATTGTTAGTTTGGTTTTTTGTTTGTTTGTTTTAATACAACCAGAAATTAATAGTCTGTTGATTTGGAAAATGTTTCATGTCTTGTGCATAGACTTAACATTGCATAGGCAATTCTTACATCAAATTAAATGAAGCAGAGATGGTAATTTGGAGTTGTGACCATGAATTTTAAAGATCTTATTTTGATTAATCTATATCCATCTTGTCTTTCAGCCTAAATAAAATGACTCCCTGGTGTTGGATCTCCCTTTCAAAATTGTGTGCTATCAGTGACACTCTCATCTTTGGTAGTAGTGGTACAATTTTTTTTCTGGTAACTTTGTTAATGTGTTGTAAAAGAGTGGAAAATGTTTATAATGAGTGTAGTTCTATTAAATACAGAATTAGTGGAACCTTGCTTTGTAAAAGATCAAATACCTTATCTATATTCAGGATACTGGTATTTGATAACTTCTTTTTAGGAAGAATTGCCTCCAAACAAAGTAAGAAAAGTTACTGGAATAACAGTTTAGAAAAACATTACAACTGCATAATTTTTAGACTTTTCTAGCATGTTTTAAATTTATAATTTATTCATAGTGTTTATGTATTGAAGACCTCATGAACTAATAAAATGTTGATTACAAAAAAATATTGCTTGTAAGTGACTTTATTGGTTGTCTGGGATGGGTTGGTGAATTGTCTAAGGGAAATGAAGGCTAACATAAAAAGATAATAAGGCCTGTTTCTTAACATAAAAAAATTTAATAGGAATAAGTGTAAAGTATTCCCTCAGAATTTAAAAACCTCTACTTCATAAGAATAGGATGAGTAGGTATGTTTCTAGATAGTAGCATTCTAGACAGGACATGACAGACAGTAACATACTAGACAAAAAAAGATCTAGAGTTCTTAATGGACCATAAGCGCAGTATGAGTCAACAGTATGATAAAGCAGCCAAGATACTCATTTTGATTTTTGGCTCAACTGAAAGGTCAGAAGTACAAAACTAGGGATAAATGGAGAGGCTGGCAACCAGATTGGTAAAAGAGCTTAAAATCATGGCATCCCTTTCAGGGGCTCTTATTTGGCTCCTGAAAAAGTCTTTCATGAACTTATCCCAACCTTTCTTTACAATCATAATATATATATATATCATGTTTATATATAAAACATGTTTATATATAATAAGTTTATATATATATATAATATGCATATAAAACTCATTTTTTCTTTACTCAAAATGGCCTTCTTTCTGTTCTTCATATATGTCATTCCATCATCCATCTTTGTCTTTTAAACTAACTTACTTCACTCATTATTAAAATCATTACTACCTTTTATATGCAGTCTTTCCTCATCTTTGCAGCTGCAAGTCTGCCTCAGTTTTTTCATCTATAAAATAAAGATTACAATAACACTCACCTTCTCCTTACTTTTCAATTCTTCCTTATCAGTCTTAATTCATTTAGTTTATTTGCTTGTTTTATATCAAATTTGACTTGTAATGGACTGTGGTGACCATCCATGAGCAGCTTCGATCAAAAATAGGTTTGGTGGTGACTCTGCTGGGCATCTGAGCTTTTCATCCATCTCTGACATTGGGAATGAGTGGAAAGAGGGAACTGCCACATGCTTCTTCCCTTAGCTCTAAGTCTGAAATTGAAAGAAAATATGAAATATACAGATAAATAACAATGATGCTTTTTCCTCACCTTCTTCTCACCCTCTTTCTTACTCCATCACAAAATCTACTTTCACTTTGTCACTTTCTCAAATAGTCTAATTCTTTGTCCTTTTTGGCCATAAGTAATGCTTCTCAAAAATACACTCAGATAAAGGAAGGGATTTAAGCTAATTAACTAAATTAATTATATATTAATTAACTATACTGCTGATAGCTCTTTAAGTTTCTGACACATTTCTTGGGTTCTCTTTTAGCTCATGGATCATTAGAGACAGGAATTCTTCTCTGTGGGGAACAACTTGGTGAATTGAGTAGATGCAAATAAAGGAGCAGACTTCATCTTAACAGTAAATGCAATACTTCTCCATACTCCTACTTTCCACAAGAGTTTAGGGCCTGCTGGGTAGCACAGTATATAGAGTTCTCAGCCTAGAGTTAGTGTCAGATCTGAATTCAAATACAGATACTTACTAAAATGTGATCTTGGGCAAGTCATTTCATTTCTGTTTGCTTTAGATTCCTCTTCTATAAAATGAAAACAATAATAGCGCTTACTTCCCAAGGGTTGTTGTGAGGATCAAATGAGATAATATTTATAAATACTTAGCACAATGCCTAGAAGTAGTAAACACTACATAAATATTAGCAATTATTACTATTATATTTATTATTATTATTACATGGAAAATTCTTCTTGATGATAAATTCTCTTCAATTCCATTTAAAGCAGGGATTCTTAACTTTTTCTGTGTCATGAATTCCCCTTTGGTAGTCTGGTAAAGACCATGGATCCCTTCTCAAACATAAACAAACAAACAAACAAATAATAAATAAGTAAAATATAGAGGATTATGAAAGGAACAAATTATATTGAAACAGGAAACTATTTTAAAAATCTGTGAAATAATATAGCTAGTACAGCAATTTCAAAGTAGTGATGAATGTGAACAATCTTTTGAAATACCACGCATAAAACCTGTTTTTATTAGTGACAAAATCATAGGTAGGGCTAATTCTACTACAGTTTATACAAAGAAATGCTAGATTTAAGTTAGAGGTTAGTGAAAATAAAGATATAGTTTTTTCTTTCAAGTTAGGACCCCTTGAAATTAATATTTTTGGGATCATGGTTAAGACCCTTGGTTTAAAAGAAAAGAGAAAAATAAAGATATTACATGACAGGGTTATCCTTGTTTACGGCGGGGGGGACATTATGGGAATGATAGAGAGGAGAGAGGGTTGGAAAGTACTAGTTAGGAACTAGTTTTCTGAATTTAGATTATTCGACAGTAAAGTGTTATTAACATTATCTAGCTAACACTTGTTTGGATCTGACGGTCTCCTTTCTCTTACATTTTTGAATGAATAAAGTTTTGCCAGTTCAATATTAGTAGAAAGAAAATTTTTCCAAATGACTTCAGAAATAATTGGAAAACTGGTAAACAATGATAGCTATTCATTAAGGGCTTCACTATCCCAGATTGTAGATTTTGCTAAGGTTTCAGTTTAATATGAGTGATCAAAGGTACTGAAGTAATTTATTAAAAGATCCTTCATCAAAAGGGAATGGACCTTTATATACAAAAAATATTTATAGTTATTCTTTTTTTGGAGGAGCAAAGAATTGGAAAATCGGGGGATACCCATCAATTGGGAAAAAGCTGAACAAGTATGTGGTATGTGGGGGACAGTTTCAGAAAAACTTGGGAAACCTCTATGAACTGGTACAAAGTGAAGTAAGCAGAACCAGGAGAGCACTGTTAAACATTAACCACAATATTGTAAGGATGATCAATTGTGACAGATTTAGTTATTCTGGTCCTGACAATTCCAAAGGACTCATGATGAAAAAGTGCTATCCTCCAGATTGAAGCATACCTTTTTCATTTTCTTTTTTTTTTCTTTCTACATCATGGTAAATATGTTTCACATTATTTTTATGAATAGTTTATATCAGATTGCTTACCTTCTCAGTAGTTGAGGAAGGGAGAGAATTTGAAGCTCAAAAATTATTTTAAAATAATGTTTGAAATAACAAATTTTTTAAAGTACAATTTCTTTCATTGTTTTATATCTAGTACAGTAGAGCTTTTCACAGCAAATCTTAATCTTTATTAACCTCCACAGGTATTCCTATTCCGAAGGTAAAATGGTATCATTGGTTCTAACAATTTGAGAAATTCTCAATAATGGATAAAATCGCTTACCTTGGCAGTAATACTTTTCATGCATGTACATACGGGCCTGCCTAGTATGGCAGGGCACATCAAAGGAAGTACTATACTCTTTGAGCAAAATTGCAGTAGCCCAAAAGAAATGTGAGATGAGCAAAATTAGAGATATTTCCATTCCAAATGTTCATATGAATTATTTAGGCCCAACTGAGGTAGAGCTTCCTAATTCATATTGGTCTGATTAACCACAGTCAGATATTGTTCCTTGAACCCAACATAGTGGTTGTCATTTTGGTCCTCATTGAGCATCAAGGATAAAAACCAACAAACCATTCTTTAGAGACAGCTAAGTGAACAGAGCATGGAAAATAGAGTCAGATTTTATTCAGAATTTAGTTTAATTTAGTTATTCTGCCTCAGACACTAGTTGTGAGATCCTGGGTGAGAGAATCTCTATGGGTTCCTCAAATATAAAATGGCATCTACCACAAAAGCTATTGTGAGGAACAAATGACTTAATTTATATTATATATGCTTTGTACAATTTAAAACTACCAAATAAATTAGCCATTATTATCTCAATTTAGCTGTGTTCTATTCACCGGCTTCAATAAGTCTGAATACAACAGTTTAAATCATGTTATATCATTATGTCTTTCCTGCACTGCTCCTCTGTTCAAAAGTCCCCATTAGATACAGCTCAAATGGCATATTGATTTCAAGCTCTCATTTACAGAGCATTGGAAATACTTAACAATACAATCTGTCTGACCTATTCATGCCTTCTGTTCCTGGTCATTTTCTGTCAATTACCCAATGCAGTTTCCTAACAAATGGAGTCATTTTTTATGATATTTTACACTCTATTTCCCTGGATGGATATCAACTTACAGCTTGATAAGGAATATAGGTGGGAAAAAGAACATTGGTTTAGGTAATAATTTTAAGATAACAGGAAAATTCTGAATGATATTGTTCAGTCATTTCTAACTCTTTTAAACTCCCTTTGGTGACTTATTGCCCAAAAAACTCGAGTGGTTTGTCATTTCCTTTTCTATTTTATATTATTTTATGGATAAGGAAACTGAGGTTAACAGGGTTAAGTGAGTTGCCAAGGGTTGCACAGCTAGTAAGTATCTGAAGATGGATTTGAACTCAGATCTTCCTGGTGCATGATATAATATTCACTTCTCTGATAGCTTGATATTGGAGATTAAAGGACAACTTATTTACTTTACTTACTGCTTACTTATCCAGCCCTCTAACACCCATGCCACCTCACTCCATCTCACTAGTTTAGGGGAAAAGTAAGCAAATCTAAGCCAAAGTAGATCTGTTATAGAAATATTTCAGTGACTCTGAGGAATTAAATGATGCTCAAGAAAACCACTTCCCTTTGCATTGTGGGAACAAGGATACAAATAGACAAAGTATAAGAAACTTGAGCTACAGTTCAGATGTGGGTTTTTTTTTTAATTTCTTGGGAAACTATAAGTTGATTTAAAAACAATAAAGCAACCTTGGCAAGGCAACCTAAAAAATATAGTAGTTTTTCCTTTCTACAATTTCTGACTTCCCATTCCACACTACTGTCATAACCTGATAAGAGCCAAAACTAGGGTGAGATGATCCATTTTATCCCATTTACCAAAATTTAATGGTCGCTAAATTTTGAGACAGCTCACAATTTCCTCAGTTCAAATCTAGCTTCAGATACTTACTGTGGGATCCTGGTCAAGTCACTTAACCTCAATTTCTTCAACTGTAAAATGTAAGGATCAAATTAGATGATATTTGTAAAAAGTATTTGGCACATGGTTAAGTGGTTATGCTTATTCCCACCCCTACCTCTCCTATGTTCATTAAGACCTACAGAATATGTAAAATTGGAGCCAATATTTTTGTATCCTGGAAGTAGTCTGTTCCAAGTCAATACTTTACATTTTCTATCTAATATACACATATTCAGTGTACTCTGTGTATTTTTGATCATTCAAAATGATTCTGACTCTAATTTGATAAATGGATTCCTCTGACAGGAAAATGGTCTCACTGTAATAGTGACATTTTTAACTTGTCAAAAATGATTAGGCCACAACTCCTTAATAAGACACAAACTACACAATAGCATCACAATCTGAGGATGAATAAAGTTACTCAGGATATTATTCAATTACTTGGTAAATTTCTGATTTTGCAGCTTCTTATTTCCTTCTTGAACCAAGTATATTGTTTTCTTCCATCTGCCATTCCTCTAAAGTCTAGTCTAATTTGACCTCTCCCATCCCAGTGATTCTCTAGAACTAATCCATACAAGATCATCTAGAATGATTATAATCTAACTCACCACAGGCCTTAGATGATTTATGCTCACCATCAAAGTATCAATCATAGATGTCCGCCAGGACCCTGAGACTTAGGGGGTGTGAGGTAGGGTTCTGAATATTAAAAAAAATTCACAGCATCATTTAGGCAGTTAATACATTTACAGATATATGACCTCCATGGAGAAAATCTCCAATGAGTGCCAGCCTCTTTAATGGGCATCCAAATATATCTCAAATGAAGCCCCCATGAGTTGAACCTATGATAGGGATTACTTGCCTAACATACTTAGAAGCTGAAGTCCCCAAAGCATAGCTGCTACCTTAGGTTCTCATGTAAGTTATTTATGTCTCATGTAAAGGTCACCCCATGTAAATCTATTCAGGCATATAGGGTTGTATTCACATGTGGAATGGTTTTCCTCCCTGCAACAAATATTGTTGGATTTAGTAGAGGTTACTACATTTCAAGATAAGGGGAAGTAGAGACAAGTAGGTGATGTAGTAGGCAGAATGCTAGGCTTGGAGTCAGGAAAACTCATCTCCCGAGTTCAAATTTGACCTCAGATAGATACTTCCTAGCTGTATGACCCTAGACTAGTCACTTAACTCCATTTGCCTTAGTTTTCTATTTATCCTGAATATAGCTTGTTGGTACATGTTGTTTTTTTTTTTCTCTCCCCAATTAGACTGTAATCTCCAAGAGGGGCAGACACTGTCTTTTGCCTATTATTGTGTCCCCTGGGCTTAGCACAAGGCCTGGAACCCAGTGGGTGCTTAATGTTTATGAAATGACTAAAAGTCCAGATGGGCTGTATTGTTCTGTGTTGTTCTCCAGCCCCTACTGGTATGCTTCTTTTTAACAATCCGTCTATCAGACTTAATTAGTTTTTAGAAAAAGCAATCCTTAAATAGCAAAGTAAGAAGAATTAGTATACTTCCCCCAAAGTCTGGATCATGTTCTAACTCAAATAAATATAATATCCAGTGGAGAGTTCTAACAAATAGTACAATGAGTGAGGTGCACATGAACATCTAACAAAAGGGTAACTTCTGACTCCACCATGGTTAGTTCTTTTATTCCTTTGTAGAAATGTCATAAACTTCCCTTAAATATAGCTTTCAGGTAGATTCTGAGTGTTGACTCTTTTCTAGATTGCATATTGGCACTTCCATCCACCTGGAGAGGTCCTATTCCTGAAGCTGCTGCTGTTCTCAGGTGACTGTGTTTCCATAACTGTTGCAGGTGCCTCCACTAAGGTCAGCAAACTGTCGATCTAGGGGAAACTTCCTCCTCTGCTTCTAGGAGAGGCTGATATTACAGCCTTTCAACTCCATCAGTCAATGGGACTTTGGGATCTTTTGAGCTCATCAGGTTTACAAATATTCCATCTTGAAAGGCTCATTTGCCTAAGATCAGCAAAAAACAAGCACAAACTAAAAACAACCCAGAGACAAATATGTGCTTGTAGTAACTGACTGGGTGGAACACCTGCCTTCCTACTTCAAAGCCAAGAAAGGGGGGGAGGGAAGGGACAGGAGGGAGTGAGATGATAGAGAGGGGAGGGGGGGAGAGAGAGAGACCAGAGTCATTTTCTTTAACTACATATTAAATTCAACTTGGAAACTCCAGACATCAGTTCTTAGTACCGGAAGATTTTTCTTCCCCTAATCAGGCATAGCCAGAAGAGCCTTTTCACCTTTTTCCACTTGGACTAGAACCAGGTAGGGAATACCTGTGCATGCACTAAGAACTGGCTCCCTTTAGTTCAATACCCATGCTATATTGGTATTAAAAAAAGGATCAAATTTGAAACATTTTAATGATTTTTCAATTTCAATTGCTCATTTTTGTCAAAAAGGAAATGTCAAAAAAATTCTAAAATTCTCATCTCTCTGTTCATTCTGTACTAAAGAGAAGTTAAAGTAACCAACCATTTTCATTTTGGCAATACCCAGGCTTAAATTTATGGGTTAAAAATAATCTATGCAGAAAAAGGACAATGAATTATTATAGAATAAAAGTTCAACTTTTATTAAATCAAATTTTAATAAAGATATTATTTGAGTTTTACAATTTTCCCCCAATCTTACTTCCCTCCCCCCACCATGCCACAGAAAGCACTCTGTCAATCTTTACTTTGTTTCCATGTTGTACCTAGATCCAAATTGGGTGTGATGAGAGAGAAATCATATCCTTAGAGAAGAGACGAGAAGTCTAAGAGGTAACATGATCAGACAATAAGATATCTGTGTTTTTCTACATTGAAGGGAATAGTCCTTGAACTTTGTTCAAACTCCAAAGCTCTTTATCTGGATACAGATGGCACTCTCCTTTGCAGACAGCCCAAAATTGCTCCTGATTGTTGCACTGATGGAATGAGCAAGTCCTTCAAGGTTGAACATCACTCCCATGTTGCTGTTAGGGTATACAGTGTTTCTCTGGTTCTGCTCATCTCATTCAGCATCAGTCCATGCAAATGCCTCCAGGCTTCCCTGAAATCCGGTCCCTCTTGGTTTCTAATAGAACAATAGTGTTCCATGACATACATATACCACAATTTGTTAAGCCATTCCCCAAGTAAAGGACATTTACTTGATTTCCAATTCTTTGCCACCACAAACAGGGCTGCTATAAATATTTTTGTATAAGTAATGTTTTTACCCTTTTTTATCATCTCTTCAGGATATAGATACAGTAGTGGTATTGCTGGGTAAAAGGGTATGCACATTTTTGTTGCCCTTTGGGCATAGCTCCAAATAGCTCTCCAGAAGGGTTGGATGAGTTCACAGCTCCACCAACAGAGTAATAGTGTCCCAGATTTCCCACAACCCTCCCAACAATGATCATTTTCCTTACTGGTCATATGGGCCAATATGAAAGGTGTGAGGTGGTACCTCAGAGAAGCTTTAATTTGCATTCCTCTAATAATTAAACATTTAGAGCATTTTATTATATGGCTATGAATTGCTTTGATCTCCTCATCTGTAAATTGCGTTTGCATATCCTTAGACCATTTGTCAATTGGGGAAAGGGCTTTTTGTTTTAAAAACATGACTCAGTTCTCTGTATATTTCAGAAATGAGTCCTTTGTCAGAATCATTAGTTGTAAAGATTGTTTCCCAATTTGCTACATTTTTTTTATCTTGGTTATATTGGTTTTATCTGTGCAAAAGCTTTTTAATTTAATGTAATCAAAATCATCTAATTGGTTTTTGTTGATGTTCTCCAACTCTTCCTTAGTCATAAACTGCTCCTCTTTCCATAGATCTGACAGGTAAACTAGTCCTTTAATCTTCTAATTTGTTTATAGTATTGGTTTTTTTTTTATGTCTAAGTCCTGTAACCATTTGGATCTTTTCTTGGTAAAGAGAGTTAGGTGTTGGTCTAATCTAAGTTTCTTACATACTAACTTCCAATTATCCCAGTTTTTATCAAAGAGGGAGGTTTTTATCCCAATGGCTGGACTCTTTGCCTTTATCAAACAGCAGATTACTCTGATCATCTCCTGCTTTTACACCTAGTCTATTCCACTGGTCCACCACTCTATTTCTTAGCCAATACCAAACAGTTTTGATGACTGCTGCTTTATAATTTTAGATCAGGTAGGGCTAAGCCACCTTCTTTTGCACTTTTTTTCATTAAGCTGACAATTCTTGACTTTTTATTTCTCCATATGAATTTACTTACAATTTTTTCTAATTCGTTAAAGTAATTTTTTGGAATTTTGATTGGTAGGGCACTAAACAGATAGTTTAGTTTTGGTAGAATTGTCATTTTTATTATATTAGCTCTACCTATCCATGAGCAGTTGATATTTACCCAGTTATTTAAATCTGATTTATTTTGTGTGAGAAGTGTTTTATAATTATTTTCAAAAAGATTCTGAGTCTGTGTTGGGGGCGGGGGGAAGAGGCTTGGTGGTCGCTTAGCGGGGGAAACATAATCCCCTTATAAAGGAATGTTACAGAACTCGGCCCCTCATTGTTTAAGAGTTCATGGGAGGGAGGACAGAAGGGATAAAATAATCCCCTTATAAAGGAATGTTACAGAACTCGGCCCCTCATTGTTTAAGAGTTCATGGGAGGGAGGACAGGGGGGATAAAAGTGTCTGCTGAGAGGTGGGGAGGGAGCGGGAATGTGATCACAGAAGAATAAAGACTCATGACCCACCTCAGGCGCTCTGTCTGGTTCTTCCCCCATCAAAGAGTGGGGGCCGGAGGTACCCCGAAGACTCACCACGTGTTGGACTGGTGAGTAAGAGGACGGACTAGCATTAAGAAGCCGGCGTTGTAAATAAAAACCCGGCAAGTCTGTCTTGGCAAATAGACTCCCAAGTATTTTATATTGTCTGAGGTTACTGTGAATGGGATTTCCCTTTCTAGCTCTTCCTCCTATATCTTCCTAGACATATATAGTAAAGCTGAGGATTTATGAGGGTGTATTTTATAACCTACAACTTTGCTAAAATTGCTAATTGTTTCCAGTAGTTTTTTGGATGATTTCTTGGGATTCTCTAGGTAGAACATCATGTCATCTGCAAAGAGTGAGAGTTTTGTCTCTTCCTTCCCAATTCTAAATCCCTCAATTGCTTTTTATTCTCTAATTGTTGATGCTAACATTTCTAATAGAATATTGAATAGTAGTGGTGATAATGGGCACCCTTGTTTCACCCCTGATCTTACTGCAAATGCTTCTAGCCTCTTCCCATTGAATATAATGCTTGTTGATGGGTTCAGATAGATATTGCTAATTATTTTAAGGAACAGTCCTTTTATTCCTACACTCCCTAGTGTTTTTCAGAGGAATTGATGCTGTATTTTGTCAAAAGCTTTTTCAGCATCTATTGATATGATCATATGATTTCTGATAGTTTTGTTGTTGATATAATTGAGTATACTAATAGTATTCCTAATATTGAAACAACCCTGTATTCCTGGAATAAATCCTACATGATCATAATGTATTATCCTAGTGATAACTTGTTGTAATCATTTTACTAAGATTTTATTTAAGATTTTTGCATCTATATTCATCAGGGAAATAGGTCTATAATTTTCTTTCTCTGTTTTAATTCTTCCTAGTTTAGGTAACAGCACCATATTGGTTTTATAGAAACAGTTAGGCAGAGTTCCATCTTTGCTTATTTTTCCAAAGAGTTTATATAGAATTGGAACCAATTGTTCCTTAAATGTGTGGTAGAATTCACTTCTGAATCCATCAGGCCCTGGAGATTTTTTTTTAAGAAGTTCAATGATGGCTTGTTGAATTTCTTTTTCTGAGATAGGGTTGTTCAGGTATTTAATCTCTTCTCCATTTAACCTGGGCAACTTGTATTTTTGTAAATGTTCATCCCTTTCACTTAGATTATTAAAGTTATTGGCATAGAGTTGGGCAAGATAATTTCAAATTATTACTTTAATTTCCTCCTCATTGGTGGTGAGTTCACCTTTTTCATTTATGATACTAGCAATTTGGTTTTCTTCTTTCTTTTTTTCAATCAAATAGACCAGAGGTTTATCAATTTTATTGGATTTTTCATAATACCAACTTTTGGTTTTATTTATTAATTCAATAGTTTTTTGTTTTCAATTTTATTGATTTCTCCTTTAATTTTTGGAATCTCTAATTTGGTATTTAATTGGGGATTTTTGATTTGTTCTTTCTCTAATTTTTTTAGTTGCGTATTTAGTTCATTAATTTCCTCTTTATCCAATTTATTCATGTAAGCATTTAGAGCTATAATATACCCCCTAAGAGTCGCATTGAATGAATTCCATAGGTTTTGGTATGTTGTTTCATTATTATCATTATCTAGAATAAAATGGTTAATTCATTCTATAATTTGTTTTTTGGTCCACTCATTTTTTAAAATGAGCTTATTCAGTTTCCAATTTGTTCTGGGTCTATACCTCCTTGGCCCAATATTGCATATGACTTTTATTGCATTGTGATCTGAGAAAGATGTATTCACTATTTCTGCCTTTCTGCAGTTGATCATTAGGTTTTTATGTCGTAGTACATGGTCAATTTTTGTATAAGTTCCATGTACTGCAGAGAAAAAGGCATATTCCTTTCTATCCCCGTTCAGTTTCCTCCATAAGTCCACCATATCTAATTTTTCTAACAATCTATTTACCTCCTTAACTTCTTTCTTGTTTATTTTATGATTCAATTTATCTATATCTGAGAGTGGGATGTTGAGGTCTCCCACTAGTAGAGTTTTGCGGTCTATGTCTTCCTGTAGTTCTTTCAGCTTCTCCTCTAATAATTGGGTGCTGTCCCACTGGGTGCATATATATTCAATATTCAAAAGACTTTATTGTCTATGGTACCTTTTAGGAGGATAAAGTTTCCTTCCTTATCTCTTTTAACGCTATCTATTTTTGCTGCTGCTTTGTCTGAGATAAGGATTGCTACCCCTGCTTTTTTAACTTCAGCTGAAGCAAAATATATTTTGCTCCAGCCTTTTACCTTTACTCTATATGTATCTCTCTGCTTCAAATGAGTTTCTTGTAAGCAGCATATTGTAGGATTCTGGTTTTTAATCCACTCTGCTATTTGCTTATGTTTTAAGGGAGAGTTCATCCCATTCACATTCAAGGTTATCATTACTAATTCTTTATTGGCTCCATGCTATTTTCCCCTCTGTATTTTCCCTCCTTTTCCCCCCTTTATCCATATTCCCGAGTATTTTGTTTCTGAATATCACCCCCTTCAGTGTGTTTGCCCTCCTATATCACACCCTCCCCTTTCCCTTTTTCCCTTTTCCCCTCCCTTCCTTTTGTTATTTCCCCTTTTGTCCCCCACTCCCCTTCCCTTTCTCCATCCCCCTCCCATTTTCCCCTTTTAATACTTGAAATTTTAGATGTTTTATAAGTTAACTGAGTATGTGTAGGTTGACTTTAAGCCCAGTCTGATGAGAAGATGATTCAGGTGTTTCTCATCTTTTTCCCCTCTAATACAAGAGCTAGTTTGTAACTCTTAGTGTAATGAGATTTATCCCATTCAATCCCCTCCCTCCTCCAGTCTCTTTCCTGTCCCCCTTTTTAAGGAGGTAGTGTTTTTAGATCATTCTAATTCACAGAAAATTCTGAGTGTCTGTCCCTTCTAGTTCAGTATATTCTATTGAATAGAGTCAAAATTCCTGACAGTAATTAAGAGTCTTTCTCCTAAGTGGGGTTAAGCCAGTTACATTTTGTTAGATAGCAGTCTCATGGATAGGTCATGAATGTCCTTCATTTCTGGATAGGTATATTCTCTCTGTTAGAGTTACAGTTCTCAAGATTTGTAAGAATTTTTTTTCCTCATGGTGGAATATAGCCAGTTTCACCTTACTGTATAGCATTTTTTTTCCTTTTACTGTCCCCCCTTTTTTTATCCTTTTCATGTGTCTCTTGAACCTCCTGTTTGATGTCCAAATTTTCTGTTTAGCTCTGGACTTTTCATCAGAATTTTTTGGAATTCTTCCATTTCATTAAATGTCCATCTTTTTCCCTGGAAGAGAAGGCTCAGCTTAGCGGGAAAGTAGATTCTTGGCTGCATTCCAAGCTCCTTTGCTTTTCGAAATATCTTGTTCCAGGCCCTGTGATCCCTTAATGTTGATTCAGCCAGGTCCTGCATGATCCTTACTGTGGCCCCTTGATATTTAAATTGTTTCTTTCTGGCTGCTTGCAGGATTTTCTTTTTTATTTGATAGTTCTGGAATTTGGCCGCAACATTTCTTGGTGTTTTCATTTTAGGATTTTTTCTGGTGTGGATCCATGCACTCTTTCAATAACTACTTTGCCCTCTGATTCCATGGTATCAGGGCAGTTTTCCATCACTAGATTCTGTAATATTTCGTCCAGGCTTTTTTTCTCTTCAATGTTTTCAGGAAGTCCTATAATTTTCAGGTTGCCCCTTCTCGATCTATTCTCGAGGTCAGTGGTTTTGTTGATGAGGTATTTTACATTTTATTCTATTTTTTTTTTATTTTTTTATTTTTGTTTAACTGACTCTAGCTGTCTCATGGAGTCATTAGTTTCTGTGGACTCCATTCTTTTTTTCGGGGAGGGGTTTTCCTTCATTAACCTCTTGCAACTCCTTTTCCAATTGGTCAATTCTACTTTTGAAAGAGCTTTCCATTTGACCAATTGAAGTTTTGAGAGAATTATTTTCTTTTGGCATTTGCCTGATTGAGGAGGTGAGAGAATTATTCTCATTTTGTATTTGTCTAATTGACGATCTGAGAGATTTATTAACCTTTTGTATTTGTCCAATTGTACTTTCTAAAGTTTTGTTTTCTTGTTGCAAGGTATTAATTGTCTCTCCCAAATTTTTAAGCTCCTTCCTTATTTCTTCAAGGAAGTCTTTCAGCTGCTAATCTGGTTGATCCAGGGCTGATCATCCCTCTGAGCCCATTCGGCCAATGCTGCTGCCAGAGACAAATCCTGAGGTAGATGTTCTTTCTCCTAGCTGTTCTTTCTCCTAGCTTTTCTTTCTGGGTTTTGTGGGTCAGATTTCTTTTAAGAGGTTTGTTTTATGTGATAGATGGGGAAAAGATCGGGAGACTTTAGAACTGTGGCTCTCTTCTCTCCACCATCTTGGCCAGAAGTCCCAAAAAGTTCAACTTTTAATAGCATTGTGTATTTAGTGGACTAGGAGCTGGCCTTGGAGAAAGGAGTTTGTCACTCTGAATTTGCCTTCTAATCTGTCAGCATCCCAAGTCACTAAGACAATAACTTACAAGCTAAAATATAAATATAAGCCAATATTATAAATTACAGAAATGTTGATATGCATCAGTGGACTTCCCTCACTGATGAAATCTCAGGTTCAGACTATGTCAAATAAATTATGGATAACAAGTCAAGAATATTCTTAGGAAAAGTAGAGAGAAATGAGGTGAAATAAGGAAAAGGGTGAGGGGAAATCCAGTGACAAACATTACAGAATAGAAAAATGGAAAATGCCAAATGTATTTTATTTATTTCCCTAGTCATCTTCCACAGGTCTTATATTCAAACCATTACAGAAAACAGTCTGCAATTTTAGGACTTGCTGATGACAGTGAAGAAAAAAGAAGTCAAATGTCTTTTATGTCATTCATTCGCTTGGCCAGTCTTACAATCACCAAGAACCTTTGATCTGCTGTTAGATGTAATTAAAGAAATTTCATAAGCTTCTATTATGGGTTTGAGTTGATTAATGATTTCCTTGTCTGGAATTTTGATGTTAAAAACCATCATCTTCATAACAGATTCTCTAAAATCCAAGAGCTACAAGAGGGAAAAGTCACACAAAAAAAGAAAAGAAAAATTGAAATCAGTGGCACAGGATTTTAGATATTCATTTAAGACAACTCCACAAGACAGACACATTTTTATGAACAATGGTAACATAGAACATCAAACCAGCTTTTAAACAAGTTCCTCAAAAAGTGTTCTTTTCTGGTATTAAGTCTCCTTAAAATGATATTGCATATATATGTGTGTATATATATATATTTATATACATGCATATATATATATATATATATATTTCTTAATGTCTAATTCAAAATTCATTAGGCAACTTTATTCTATAAACAATAGTAGAATTTTTACTGTAGTAAATATAGTCTCTCCCAAAAGTCTTATGCCAGTTTTAATTTTCAATAATAAAAATAATATAAAAAGACTCATCTTTTAAAATGATATTTTTTCCTAGTTACATATAAGGGACATATTTTACATTCATTTTTAAAAATTTGACTTCCAAATTTTACCCCCTCCCATCTTCCCTCACCTCTTCCCTCCCTGAGATGGCAAGAAACTTGATATATGTGTTCATATATGTTCAATGAGGCAAAACATATTGCCATATTAGTAATGTTGTAAATAAAAACACAGACCCAAAGGGGAAAAAAACATGAAAAAAAGAAGGTGGAAAATAGTATGATTTGATCTCCATACAGATTCCATAAAGTTCTTTCTCTGGAGGTAAATAGCATTTTTTCATCATAAGTCCTTTGGCATTGTCTTCCATTGCACAGCTGAGAATAAGTTGCAAAATGTCAAAGCTCTTCATACTTTTGGAACCCCGTATAGAACCTCCTCCTGGAGTGTGCAATGTAGACGGAGCTATATGGAACATAAACAATTGAATTCCCATCCTTTGCCAAGTTTTGTTGAGTCTAACTCAAAACCTGTTTTGCATCCTCTTGTCTGTATTCATGCAACCACTAACTTCATCATCTCCAATACAGTAAGATTGTTTAAATTAGTTTCCTGGCTTCCATTTGTTCCCTCTTCCAATCTATCCTTGACATAGTTCACAAAATAAGTCTTCCTAAGGCTATCACTATCTCTATCACTCTTTTTCTCAAAAATCTTCAAGTTCCTTTTTGCATCTCTCTTACAAGACCCCTTCTCTAACAAAACCCATTTGTTTACACACTCCCCCTTCAAATTAACCTTATATTTGCTCATCTATCTACAATGCTATGCCCCACTGTTGTTCAGTCATTTTAGTCATGTCCAACTCTTCTTGGCACCACCTGGGATTTCCATTTCCTACTCCAGCTTATTTTACAGATAAGGAATTGAGACAAACTGGCTTAAGTGATTTGCTCAGCTAGCTAGCTAATAAGTCTGTGGGGCCAGATTTGAGCTCAGGAGATAAATCCTGACTTCAGGCTCAGAACTCTCTCAGGCACCTAGCTGCCTTATATCCTCCTAGTAAGATGCAGTGTGACCATATAGAGTAGTTGATTAATGTTTGTTGAATTGAAAAATACTAGGCATAATGAGTGCATAGGAAGAGTACTGAGTATCATGACATTTTTTAATATAAAATGGACTTAATTTCATTGCTTTTGTGTTTGTTCAAGTAAAAACTATTGGTACAGACTATTGTCAGTAGATGTCTAATAAATATTGAATTAGATATTAAGGAACATATCTGAAGATACAATATTTTGTGGAGACTTTTTAAAACGAAGAAAGAACAGTTTTCTAGTAAACTGTCATATGAGAGGTAAAGAATCCTTGAAAAATAAAGATTTCCACAGAAACTGAATGAGACCATAATTCCATATGCAAAAAATATGAGAAACTGATTATTAATCACAGTGCTAAATTGTGACTAATCATTTAGACATTCCTTTTATAGAAAGGTTCGTGTTAGAAAGTGGGGGGGGGAAAGTACCTGTTTTGCTCGTTTTACTACTTCTTCACTTGTTCTTTACTGTATATTAGTAACATTAGTAACAGCTTCCAGCATCTGACAGGCCCTTTTTTTGTCCTCTCTGGCTTCTGGCTCAGTGTACTTTAATGTTTTCAAATTGGTCACCTTTTTAGATGCCTTCTCTTTAATTGTTTCAATCTTTTGTAAATATTTCCCGAGTTTGTCAATGGTTTTGTCCTGAGGGGTAGGAAGAGAACGATTATGATTCTGGCATTAATATTTAAAAAGCAAATAAAAAGGGGGAGGGAACAAATATTTCTTAGTATTTACTAAGAGCAAGGCTCTGAGCTAAGTACTTTGCAAAAATCATCTCATTTACAAATGCAACTTAAAACAACTATGAGGAACCACCTCACAATCAAATTGACTAAAATGACAAAAAAGGAAAATGATCAATGTTGGAGAATTTGTGGGAAGATTAAGACATTAATGCCCTGTTAATGAAGTTCTAAACCAATCCATTCATTCCAATGAGCAATATGGAACTATGCCTAAAGAACAATAAAACTGATCATAATGGCCCCTGTCTCCTATCTTGATAGGTGTGCCATTTTTTAAAGCTCTCTCTCTCTCTCTTTTTGTAACACAATGGGGTTAAGTGGCTTGCCCAAGGCCAAACAGCTAGGTAATTATTTAGTATCTGAGGCTGGATTTGAACTCCTGAACTCCTGTCTCCAGGACTGGTGATCTATCTACTGTGCCATCTAGTTGCCCCAAGTTATCTTAATAAAAAAGACCATTCTAGTCACTCTGGACTAAGTATTCGTGAGCCATTTATAACAATTTGGGGGCTCGCCCTCAATATTAATATAAATCTCTTTATCTGGTATTTTCCATGAAGAACATATGAAAACAATGCAGGCAAATTGCTTGATTTCAAGTCCACTTTCTTAGTGTTCTTTGCTGGGGAAATATCCCAAGGGATTTCTGGGAAGATTGGCCTGGAGTTGAGAGTGATTAAAATGTCTGGGGGTAGAAGCGACATAAAGGAGTGATTGCAAGGGTGGCATCAGTGGCCAGAACCACACTGGACTGGCTGAGAAGTGCTCCAAGTGGGAGATTTTCCCTGAAGGAGAGGCCAGAGAATAATAGGCTGCCCTGAAGGAGGGGCATTTGGGTTCCCTCTCCAGGAATTTCCCCAAAATCTTAAATGGGGAAGGCTGCCTCCACACTTGAGGAGCAAGGGAGCCACTGGCTGGTAGCTGGAAGCCAAAGAAGGAAGCATATTTGATCCAAATGCAGTGTCCAATGTTGCAGAAGGAGTTTATATATTTGTTTTTTGTCCTGTCTTATGTAATTGTCTTTATTAAGTATTTCTGCGTCTGGGGAATCCGTCTAAGTTTTAAACTGGGAGAGCTGTTTCAGAAGGTAGGGCAGGAGGAAGTAAATCTGTAGTGTTCCCCTGTGGAGCTCAGCCCATCCCACACTGAGGTGTTAGCTGTGCTGATGGGTTGAGTTAAAGAGAAAAAACTGTGGTTTTTGGACAGTTTAGAAGAGACAATTAACTTTTAAGGGAAAGATTGAGAAGTTATATTAGGGAAGATTTATTATTCTTAAGACAGGGAAAAATTCCATATTTTCTCCCTGGGTTGGGGGAAGGGGAGTGGTAGACTAAAGGCAAGGCAGTCTTGATCCCATCTGCAATCTTGCTAAGACCTGAACTCTAAACTAAATCCAGCTGAGGTGTGCCTCACCCAGCCATGGGGGTGGGCAAGAGACATCAAGTACTGAAGCCTTAAAAGGAAAGAGACCCCACCACAGGCAAGATATGTGATTGGGAAAGGAAGGGAATATAAAATCCATGGGTTAGGAGTCACATTTATAGAAAGGACATCATATTTAATGAATGTCTCTGCTCTGGTTATATGGCCTAAGAGTGATGACTCTCACCATGTTTCTGAACTGGAGTTTTGGTAATCACTGTGAGGGTTTTAAAAGAAGGTTATTAGTTTTGTTACATTCTGACAAAATTTGTACAGAATGGGAGGAATTAAATAATAACCTAGATTGTTAAGAAGAAAATATATGTATGTGTGTGTGTGTGTGTGTGTATGTATTCATATACACATACACACACATACATAACACTAAGAAGAAAACCTATGTTATCAGGGATATTTACTGGTTTCTTTTGGGACAAAACTCTAGTTCATTTTAATGCTAAGCCTAATGATAACAATTCCATTTTTATTTTGGTTGGGGTTTTTGGAATGTGAATGCTGGATTCTCTGTATAAAGTACTTGAAAGCTTTTATCAAACTAAACTGTTAGAAGCTTAGTTTTAATTGCATTCTGGTTTTAAATGCATCATGCCTATGAGATTGGATCCTTAGACGATCTGGGAAAAGAGGTCTGGAAGAGAAAAGTATAAAGATAGAAGGGTAAACATTTTGCTCTTGTTCTAAGGGAAATGAGATGTTTAAATAAGAATTTTATGTTTGATGTAAATTAACAATGTATGTTCAATTTTAAAGAAGTTAAGAATGTGAACTTTTCTATTGGTAACTGCAGACAGGTGATGTGGCGGCTCTGAACAAATAGCAATTGTGTAGTCCCACTGTCAGATAACGTATTGATGAGTAAGATGTATTTCTCAGTTATGTCATATTCATTCTTTTGTAACTGCAAAGGGATTATATTTGCAATATTTAGTTAGCTCTTGTGAATATATGATATTTAAAATACTGCATTGTTATGACATGGGATTAACATATGATTGTCCTTCAAGGTAATAAGGAAAATATCAAAAATTATGACCCCCTCTGGGATAGCTCTGTGGGTTCATGAATAATGTACTAATGGAAGGATTGCTTGTACAAGGTAGTAATTTGTGTGGTTTTCTTAATTGTTATTTTATTATATTGGAATTAATAATACATGTTGCAAATTTAGAGTCACCTAAGATGTTCTAATGGTTTTAAAGAATTCTGAAAAGTAATTTTGTTTGTTGGGGGCAGCTTGGTGGTATAGTGAATAGAGCACTGGTCCTGGAGACAGGAGGACCTGAGTTCAAATTAGACCTAGCTGTGTGACCTTGGGCAAATCATTTAACCCCAGTTGCCTTGCCAAAACAAAAATAGTAATTTGCATGTTAAGGATGGCTAGTGGCAAAACAAGTTTACCTATAGAATTTTCAAGCTATATATAAATGTGAATTGGGAATATTTTGGATATGTATATGTGTATATATATATATATATATATATATATATATATATATATATATATATATATATATATATATATATATTCCAAAACTGGTGGTTTGCTTTGAAGTAAAAGCACCTATGTAATATGAGAAAGATAATTTGAGTTTTTGTGACAATATTTAACTTAGGCAATCTCCTGGTCAACAGAGGCATTTATTTGTTGTAAAATACAACAGGCTACAAGGCGGGTTCTCTAACCGAGGGGAATTTGATACAGCATCTTTTTATAGAGATAGAGTAAATATGATTTCAGACAAAGGGATGCCTCTAGTAAGAGGTAGCAAATGAGGTCTGTAGGACTAGTCATAGTTAGAATACCTGGGTTTAGCAAAGACCCAAGGAGAACACTCAGAGCTTTAAGGAGCGGTTTCATTGATTGGGACCACATTAAGGCTATAATTGGAATTTGTGAAGTTCTATTTAGGTAAAACAACTGTTTTAGATCACAGGACTTTTAAAAAATTTTCTCTTTTTCTGTCAGATACCAGGATGGTCAGCAAAAGGAAATGCTACTGGGTCAATGTCATGTTCTTGGAGTCAAAGAAACCAATGGGCTAAAGATGCCAGAGATAGGTAGTCAAAGGGACACCTTCTCAGTATAGGCTGAGATTGGACCCTTTTGACTTGATTTTCCCAAAATGACATTTGGATAATGTCTTACCTGGAAGAATAAATCGACCTAAGGCATTCAACTACCCACATGACCTCTGCCTGGAAACTGACATTCAATACTTATATCTATAAAGGAAGTTTCCTTTAATGTCCTGGATCTTTATAAAGTTACTAAGCAAATCAGAAAAAAGAAGTTTTAGGTGAATTGGCTCTAATAGCCAGAGATAGGTTAGCTGTGTGGCTCTGACCCCTGCTATCAGCTACAAGTTAAGATAGGAATTAAGTTTCCTTAATTTTTATTTAGAGGGTATATTTAGGAAAGAAGAAGAATGGGAAATCCTAAGGATAATTTTGAAGGTCTAGTTTGAGGAAAGGAATGTGAGTCAGATAAGTACACCAGGAAAAGGAAAATATGGGAATATTTTTTGGGAAAAAATCATTTTGGTTAAGGATGTTTGAGTCATTACTGTAATGAGAGCAAAGGTTTGGCATGATTGTTGAAAGTATATGTTACAAGCTTTAGGCGATGTGATAGTTCTCATTGGGAATTTGCTCTTGTAGTAAAATACTTATGGAAGTTTATTGTGTTAAAGTGAAGTATGTGTGTCAATATAGGAGTAAGGCAAAATGTAAATTGTAATAACCTCCAGAATCTCCTTCTCTTGTGATGAAAACATGTGTTTTGATCTGAGTAAAATGTTAAGCAGTTTCTTCAACAGAAGATAAGGTCCCAACAAGTCACCTGAGTTGGAGAGGACCTTTTTCAAACAGATTCAGAAGATGCAGAAGGACTTTGGATATCTTCAGGGGAGAAGAGAAGAGAAGGAAAGATAATGGGCCAATTCATCTCCACCATCTCTTGCCTACATGTACATTGTGAAGTCAATATACAGTCTATACCTGTAATTTCCCCTTGATTCTAGAAGTGTGACACCTCTTCCTTATGGAAAGGAGAAAGAGAGGCAAGGTGAAGTTGTTCTCCATTGAGAGAAAAGGAGGGAGATTATTGGGTGGCATGATTGTATCCTACATTATATCCTATATCCTATCTAGGGAGAGTCCTATTTCTGATTTAGAGGGTATTAGTAATGGTGGGAGGAGAATCTAGCCAACAGAAGTCAATGCTCACTCTTTTGGTGTGGCTAACTGTTGGACTCGCAGTAGCCCATAGCAGTTTGAGAATTGGCCTTGGGTGCCAATTCCCCTTGGGTCCAGCCTAGATTCTCAGCTCCTGGTCAGAGGTGTACTGTGGCTCAGGATTCTGATCCAGAGGAAAGAAACACCAGTGGCATATGACTGAGTCAGTTCAGGGTGACTTTTGTTTATACCAGTCTTCCCAGGATATTTTCCTGGGGTTGAGCAAATATCTGTGGACATGTCCAGAAGCAGGGTACAAATGTTCTGGACTGTACAATTAAAGAGACAGGTGCACTGAGACTCATGTGAGATGTAATGATGGTACCTGGATGCCTTGTAAAGATAAGCCAACTGGGGGACTTTGTTAAGGGAAACTTTGATCATGAGTTAGTATGGACTTGCAAGGAAATGCAGAAATGCCCATTTGCAAGAAAAAATAATTTAAGAAACATCATTAGATATATTAGCTATTCTTGGGGTTGGTCTAATGGCACAAAATTATAGATTTATTTTGATCAATTTTTTGGAGCCAAGAAGATCTATCTAAAGACATTGGTATAAAAACTAGCCAGTGGAAGGAAGGTACAGCAACTTTGGAAATGTATATATTATCATGATGATTATATGGCATATTTAGGAGGGCCCCTTGGAAGTAAGGATGGACAGGACTATCCATTTGTTGGAAACAGGAAAGCTATATTCCTAGAAGGTCTACCAGCATTAAAGGAACATTATTGGATTTGTGTGACTATTGCTTACAACCATTTATCCATACGGTAGATCAGGATGTTTTTATCTAGACTTAAGGGTCTACTACCTAGGTACAGGATGGGAGTTGGGGCTATGGAACCCCAATTTATATCCTGATTAGATTCTAAACTATAGTGGAAAAATTACTAATTAGACAGGAAAATATGAGTGTTTGGGTTCCACAAAAAAGTAAAGGGAGGATGGTCAGTTCACATTACAAAGACTAGGGTCTCCCTATATTGTTGCCTACAGGCAGGTAATGAGATAAGATAAAACATTTAGCCTTCATTTGCTCAAAAACTGCCCCACCTAGTCTTGACCTTCTCCTTTATGCATGCTCAAGCAGATCTAGTAGTTCTTGCTCATTAGTATGATGATGGGGAGGGGGATGTATAGGAACCAATGTATCAACTAGTTTTGTGACCCCAGCCTATGGTTGGCATGAGGGCGAAGGAACAAAACCTTTCAAACTGCATAAAAGACCTTCTATTTCTGGAATTTCTTGCCCCTCTCTCCCATCTTGAGAGGTATGCCATTTTGTTAAGATATCTTAATTTAAAAAACCCATTAAAAAAAAAAACAATGATCTTACCTTTAATTCAGCAATACCAATACTAGGCCTATATCCAGAAGAAACCATAAAAAATGGGAAAAGTACCACATATTCCAAAAAATTCATAGCTCTTTTTGTAGAGGCAAAGAATTGAACATTGAGGGGATACCCATCAATGGGGTAATGGCTGAGCAAGTTATGGTAAATGAATGTTATGGAGTAGTATTGTTCTATAAGAAACCATGAATGGCCAAACTCTAGAGAAGCATGGAAAGAATTATAGGAACTGATGCTGAGTGAAAGGAGCAGAACCAAGAGAACATTTTACAAATTAACAACATTGTGAATTGATCAACTTTGATGGACAGAGCTCCACTCATCAGTTCAGAGCTAAGACAACCATGGGAGACTTGTTATGGACAATACCATCCACATTCAGACAACAAAAGCAAAACAGAACAAAAAACAACTACAGAATCTGAATGAACACTATGTTCACCTTTTAAAAATTTCTCTTATATTTTTCCTTCCTATTCCATGGTTTTCTTTCTTTTCCCTCAGTCCTAATTCCTCATACAGAAAATGACAAATGTTTTAAACTTGTTAAATACAAATTACGTGTACAATGTTCACTTAAAAGTTTGCTGCTGAGGAGTGGGGGTGGGAAGGGAAGATAAAAGAAAATTGTGTAACTTATAAATATGTATGTGGATGAATGTTGAAAAAACTTCCATAACATGTAATTGGAAAAAGTAAAATAAGAATTAAAATAAAAATGTTCTCATTTGATTTTCACAGACACCTTGGAAAGTATATTTGTATAATATTTCGCTTTTACCATTGAGGTGGAACAGAGGTTAGTTAGTGCCAGGGATCACACAGCTAGAAATTGTCTAAGGGTGAATTAGAACTAAGGTATCCCTTACTCCAGGGTCAGAGTTTTATACATTGGTCCATCCTAGTTGGGAGCACAACTGACATCATTCATTGGACAAATAACAAAAATTAGTCATTGAGTCTACTCTCAGTGAAAAAGAATATAGAGCATTGCTGTCTCATGACAAAAGTTCAATATAAAGTAAAAAATGAGGTCCTGGTTTCAAGGAGCTTATAATCTGTGCTAGCCACAGATAGAGAACCCAGGGGGGATATCTGACCAGGTTGCCAGTAAACTGATCCATAAGTGTTTTATAGCAGCCACTATTCATATAGAACTTTATATTTGTGATCCACTTTAAATCTCACAACAAAAGTTATTAGATAAGTAGAGGTCTGTGTGAGCCATTTTACAGATGAGGGAATTGAGACAGGAGACTTTCCCATGGTAATTCAAACACAATTCTGCTAACTCCAGGTCTAGCCCTCTATGGATGGTGCTGCCTCTGAATTCAATGGCAATAACTGGCTTAATGTAGAAGTTGATTTGGGGGACCCTGCAACTATGATATTCTAGAGAGAACTACAGCAGACAAAAACAATAATTTGAAAATTTTCCCTTAAGTTAAGAAATGAAAGGGAACCTGTTTGTTTCAATGAAATAGAGAGACTTTGAAATCATGAGACAAAGATCCTGCTTGAGTTTTTGAAATAACTTCACTTACTTTGAGGTAGTTTACTCTCCTTAGTTGATTTTTCATGTTTTGATTTGACAGTTTCATGTCACTGAGATCTTTCTGAAGTTTCTGCACCTTTTCTTCCAGTCTTAGAGTTGCTATGTTCTGCAATCTCTTTTCAACTGCAAACAGAATCTGTTGTCTTTTTTCTCTCTCTAGCTTCAGGAACTCCTTCTCCAACTCTTCTGTCTGCAAAGTTTTCACTTTGTTTTTTTTTTCCCTTTGAATTTCTCCGTACATCAACAAAGGAACTAGTCTTAAAATACTTCATGATTCTGGGGTTACCCATACTGGAGCTACAGCTGATTAGTAAGTCAATTTTTAAAATCAAAGTTAAATTCGTTAACAAATACACAAAATTCCGTAAGGTAGAAGAGAAGGAATAAGAAGATCTGGATTTTGAGTCCCAGATTTCTACCTTAGACTCAGTTTCCTCAACACTGAAATAGAAATCACAATCCTTGTACTCCCTAACCCACAGGGTTATTATACAGATCAGATCAAACATGTATATTAAATGCTTTTTAACAGGAAAGTCAAAGTTCTATCTAAGCCATAACTTATTGTTGTTGATGTTTTTGGGTCTATTTATCAAAAAGTATCCAAATATTGGTATCATTGATATGAAAACATCCTTTAGTTTGATTGGGATGAAGTGTTAATTCCAATTACTGCATCTGATAACGGAAGCAATTCTTTTCTTACTTCTGTTGTCAGTGAAGTGGACACTAAGACACAGACAAAATCAAGGAGTCAAACTAGGCCCAGACTCATGAATCTGAGGACCAGGCTTTGTCTGGGCCTAAATAGACTAGATTCAATCTAAGGAATATCAAAAATCATTTTCTCATAGATTCAGGTTGCTTTCTCTTGGACTCAGGTTGCTTCTCCTCCTCACATTGGTTCCAAAAATATCTCAGCATGATATGTGAATATAACAAACATCTAGTTCTCCACAGACATGAATAAAAGCACTCAAGGTAAGAAATGTATACTTTAGACACAGGATAATCTTTGTACAACCTCTCAGAAAACACAGAAAGGACTCACAGCAGGCCAGAAATAAGCTCTACATTTTTTCTCCTCCTCTAATGAGTTCCACCTTTTCTCCAGGCTTATTATTATTATCCCAATTTATACAAGTCCAACAGTTAGCCACACCAAAAGAGTGGGCATTGACTTCTGTTGGCTAGATTCTCCTCCCACCATTACTAATACCCCATTCTCTAAATCAGAGATAGGACTCTCCCTAGATAGGATATAGGATATAATGTAGGATATAATCATGGTACCCAATAACCTCCCTCCTTTTTTCTCAATGGAGAACATCTTCACCTTGCCTCTCTTCCTCCTTTCTATAAGGAAGAGGAGTCACACTTCTAGAATCAAGGAGAAATTACAGGTATAGACTACATGCTGACTACACAATGTGGTTTAGACTCCTTGAGGGAGGAAATTAACTTGGAACTATGGAGAGGGAAATATTCTAATATTCTTCTTTCAGCCGTAGAGACCCAGAATAAACTCCATAGTGAAGGTAATACTTCAGGTTTCACTCTTGGAAGTTGATTCTAGACAATAGACCTACAATGACCAGTTACACAAAATAATATCGGGTTCAAAGTTCAAGTTTTTATTCCCCTATATTCTGGGGTGGATTCCACTGCTTCCATGCATTTGGCACTCTTCTCAAGTTAAGACAATCCCAAAGCCTGGAAATCACCTTTTCTTGCTAAAAATCTGGATTGTGGGAATCATGATACCCAGATATTTCCTTCTCCTCTATTTTACCTTGGGGTCTGGGACTTTCTTCTGAAGCAGTGTTTGACAGCCTAAGGAAGTCATGTGCTTTTGCCTCAAGAGAGACATAAATATATTCCTGGGGGAATCATATTCTCCCACCCTCCCCATCATTACCTGGTCACCAGCAGGATTCAGATTCTCTCTATTAGACCAGGCTATACTCTGAAAAGGAGGAAATAAAGGAACATTTTGAATATGAGTTTTAAGATTCTCTTTGAAGTCCAACACAATGTTATTCTACCAACCCTTGGAACTGTGACTCCTGATTGGTGAGAGTATCCAATCCCCTCAACTAGACCCTAGGAGAATCCAGACCACCAGATGGTGTTCGAGTGTTGCCAGTAGACATACTCACACTCCATAAAGAAAATCATCCCCAAAGCTGTCATAACACTCTGTGCACTCCTCAAGTTGAGTAAGACATATAACATTTATATATAGTGTTTTAAGGTCTCCTAAATGTCAGATGTCTTAATCAATTTGAGTATTGAGAGTTTTACTCAAGGTCACCCAACAACCAAAGGATGGAACCAGAATCCAAATTCAGGTCTCCTAAGTCCTGCATCATGCTGTCTTTCACCAATGGCATGAACAGTTACGCTGTAAAGTGTAACCTGTAACAATGTGTGACTTCATTGAAAATGACTCTCTTTTAGTTATTTGCATGCCGTGTCCCCTTTAGCCTGTGACCTCAAGGAGAACTGACCAATGAGAGCCCTAGGGAGCCTGTGCAATGTGCTTGACCTGATGCAATCTCTCAGAGGTAAGCTGGGAGAACCAGCTTCTAATAGAGGCCCCTACTCTCTTCTTCAGAGCTTGTCCAAACAACAATGAAGGAAACTGAATCTGTTAAGAGTATAATGTGCATCCTTCTGATGGGCTCTCATTGGCCAATCCATCATTTCTCCAGTAATGCTCTCTACTCAGTAATGCTCTTTAATATATATTCCCATATAGTTGTTATTATAGACTGAAATTCAACCATTAGATAATCTATCTTATAAATCTTCTTTTAAAATTACATAAACATCAAATTACAAATTATAAAAATCCAAATTACATCTAAAAATCAAATATGCCCAAATATGGGCTTTCTGCTAACATCTGCACAAAATCAGGAATATAGGAATTAATCAATTTGTTGTCATTCTCCCCCCTCCCAGTCCCTTAGAATGCTAATAATAATGTTATTTTTATGAACATTGGTTAAAATTGAAGCCATTTATATAATTTTTAAAATATTAATTTTTCCTTGCCATATACTTCATATACTTTCTTTTTGTCTAAATTTCAATTTCCTTGAAATAAATCATCAGTGGCAGATTTCCCTTCCGAGCATTATGGGGATTTCTTTTGCTCCAGAAACTTTTCTTCACTTTGGGATGAGTGACATAGAACCTCTTGATAAAGTTGATGAAGTTCCTCAACCTGCTGAGTTCGCAATTGAATCGCTTGTTGAAGGACATCGGTTTTCTGCAGGTAAATTAAAACGTGAGATACAGAAGTGTATACCATGTTGGCCCTTAAAAGTCACACTTGCAAATCCAATTATTATAATTGAAATATGGATTTCACTATGCTTTCAAGACTTTCCTGCAAGGAAATCTGAGGTATATACAGATCATTTGTTGAAATGAATAGGAAAAAATAAAGGCTGATATATGAAAACATAATACTTCAATTTCAATCTAATAATGAAACCATTTAATAAATTTTCAGATCACCAGAGAACACTCCCCAATGAAATGACATAGAATACTGGGCAAAAACAAGATTTTTTATAGAGGAACTCTGCAACACACATTCAATTCAAATTAAACAACAATATTTCTATGAAATTGAGGTGAAGAAAGAGAAGAAAATAACTTTTGGCTATAACAATTTCAACTATTCTGATGAACCTGAACAATTGGTCTGAGTTTTTAAAAAGTTTTATTGTTATATTGTTGGTTTTATATACAGTATCATCACATATTCACGAGAAATGCTTCCAAGTGACTTGTGGAGATGTCCTCAGAAGTGATATAAACAGAATTACTGGGTTTTAACAATTAGAACTATCCTGATATGAGAAATGTTAAACTGACTTTATAGATGTTTGTTCCTTTGTTTGCCTTACTGTTTTGCAAGCTCATCAACAGAAATAGACATAATTTACAATGAGGTTCAAGTATTTCCTAAATTGGGAATCAACTTAGAATTTATGAATTGAATATTTTAAAATGACAACTTTTCTGTCAACATACTCACATATTTCCAAGACTGTTCATTCATACTGATTTCTTGTATCCTTTCTATCCTAATAAAGGTGTTGCTTATAAGAGTAGCAAGTTCACTAATGAAACTGGTGCCGTCTGGGTAGTTTGAGTTTCCCAGTTGAGGGTGAATGGGCTTTGTTCTATTGTAGAAATTTGCTTTTCCTTGTGAAGCAAATCATGTTGACATCTATCCCAAACCTTTAGTTTCTCTGAGAGAAAAATGCTTTCTCTTTCCAAGTTCTTGCCCAGCATAGCTTCCTCATTGTCCTAAAAATGACAACATTAAATCTATGTCTTTCAAGTTGAGTGATTTCATTCATGCTATTGCTCTAAGATCAAAGAAGAATATAAATATGGTCACAGACTCTCATTTGAGAGAACAAGTACAGCAGAGTCTTCATTTTTCAGAGGTGGAAATGACCTTAGATATCATCTAATCTAATCCCTAGATTTTAGAGAGGATGAATCAGAGGTCCAGAGCAAGTAAGTAGCAAAAATCAGTGGGTTGGTGAGCTAAGGGTCTTTGGTTCAGGTCCTATCTTACCTGCAATGATTTTTTTTTTGTTATCACACTGTTCCTTATCTGTAAAATAAGAATAAGAATACTTGTACTACCTTCCTCACAGCATTGCTGTAATGAGAAAATGACATAATAAGTGTAAAACCATCTTGAAAAGTTCAATGTTTTCAAAGTACTATATAAATGGAAACTATTGTATTGTTCTTGTCACTATTAGTATTCATGAGGAGACCTAAAACTAGCAGAGTAGAGTAAAATATGTCCCAACTTAATTCTGTTTAATTTTTTTGAAAGGGTTACACAAAGATCTGTAGAAAAGCAACCCAAAGATCTCCAATTGCTTTCCTGTTGCTTAACATTTTTTTTAATCAAATGACATATAAAGCTGGAAGAAAATACTATCATACTAGATAGGAGTCTGGAGCCATAAAGATTTTTGTAAGGCAAAACATTAGATTAAATCTCAGCAGATGGAATATAATAGGGAAGAATGTAAAGTCCTGCCATGTGACCCATAGTCATAGAGATAAGCATTGGTTGGTATGAGTGATCTGCAGCACATTGCAAACAAGGAATTGTGAAGCAGGTGATAGGCTCCAGTCTATCAAGTCAGGTTTGGAACATTGTGCTCAATTCTTGAGGGTCATGTGATATGATGAATAAACTGCAGAATAGATAGAAGAAGTCAACCAGGACAATGAAGGAAGGTAAGATTATGATGCATGAGGATTAGGAGTATAAAATAATAATAATAATATTAATAATATTAATAATAATAATACTAAGGTTTATATATTCTCATTATGTGCCAGACACTGTCCTACATATTTTACAAACATTATCTCATTTGTTCCTCAGACAGAAGTTAAGTGATTTGTCCAGAGTCACACAGTAAGTATCTGAGGCCTAGTACTCTAACCATTTCTCCATCTAACGGCCCCTAATTAAAGAGAATAGTCTAGAAAAGAGTGAGAGCAATATGATAGGGCCCCTATAGATGAAAATTTCAAAGGAGTCGATTTAGTCTTGATGTAAGGAAAAACTAATTCTTGTTACTTAAGTTTTCAATTATGTCTGACTCTTTTAACCCTGTTTGGGTTTGGGGGTTATTTTTTGGCAAAGATACTCTAGTAGTTTGGTGTTTCCTTCTCTACCTCATTTTACAGATGAGGAAAGAGACAAATAAGCTTAAATTACTTGCTCAAGGTCACACAAACATTTAGGTTCTAAAGCTGGATATGAACTCAGGGAAATGAATCTTCCTGACTCTAGACTTAGCACTCTATTCACTATGTCACTCAGCTTCTCCATTTTTACTGTTAAATTGGTTCTCTAAGCTACTTCATAATAATGATGATGATAATAATAATAATAATAATAGTAACTGAGGAGAATAATAAAATATTTGAAATATAAAAGTGATTTTCACCTAATATTTATCTTTATAGCAAATCCTATAACAAAGAAGAAAGTGTATTTTTAATTCTAATTTTCTAGATAAAAGTATAATGCAAATTAACTGATTTTACTAAGGCAGTTAATATTACTAGTTAAACACAGACTATAACTCAAATGTTCTGATTCTCAGAGCTTCTTCCACTAGCCCACTCCCTCCTTGAATTATGCCCTATACCACTAGTTTACTATTTCCAAAGGTGCCTGAGAGATGGGAGAATACCTAGGGAAGTTTTTCAACTACCTTCTCCCAAAAGATCAGATTAATTCCTGTGGTGCCACAGAAGAAATTGTAAGGTTCCAAATTATGGTAAGGAACATGTCAGCTACTTGTTCTTCACTTGGAAAAGAGAACTCATTGTCACTGGGCAATTGCTAAGTTTTCGACCAAACCAGTTCATTAGAAATATGACAGGAGTAAAAATATGGAATAAAATTATTATCTCTCTATAAATTCATCTTGAGTAGAATATTCTTACCTTCTTCACTAAAACCTCTGGGGAATCATGTTGCCCTTCCATATCAAGATTCATAAAAGAGGCTAATATGTGTGTGGCATCTGCCAGCTTTTTTTCCAAACCAGCTGCTTTTTGTTCTGCCTTTTCTCTTTCAAAAAGCTGTACTCTGTGGATAATAATAACAAGTCTTAATCTTATACATTTCTTACATGCTAAGTACAATAATTTTTTTCTTTAAAGTAGAACGTTCCATGTTCCATGAGAGAAATGTGGATTCTTTGCTATCTAAACATTTGTCAAATTAACCCTTTGTGAGGAGAAGCTAGGAATAGCACAAGAAATGCCAAGGAAAAAAAGGTTTCTACCTTAGGGAATGGCTGTCTTGTCTTTAAAAATCTATTGCCCAGAGTCTATTCTACAAGAACTTCTACTGGTCATTTTCTTTCCCATTTAAACTACCAGATTTCTAAAAGAATAGTAATTTGACATATAGACACAGAAACTAGTTGAGCACTTGTTTAAAAAAAAGCTGAATAGTGACTCACTTTGTACTTTTTTTTTTAAGGTTTTGCAAGGCAATGGTGGTTATGTGACTTGCCCACAGCCACACAGCTAGTGAATTATTAAGTGCCTGAGGCAGGATTTAAACTCAGGGATTCCTGACTCCAGGGCCAATTCTCTAGCCACTGCATCACCTATTTTTTTTTTATTTATAATTTGTATGGAATCTTTCTCCATGCCACAGAGGGACTGTCCAGTTCCAGACACTGTACTAAGGCAAAAGTTAGGCTGTTAGAAAATGTGGTTTACCTTCTAAAGATGATCTGCCACATAGGGGGGTCATTCTAATGATTGTTGCCTTTAATCAATCCTTTGCTACTCTTGTTTCACAGTATCTGGACAACCAGAAAGAGTCATCCTTTTCTCCCACCTACTGATCTTTAAATTTATATTGATCTCTTAATTCTAGTTTGGTTCTCAAATCAATTTTAGGTTCCTAAGTATTTTCTCTCCTAAAACAGCGTGGGAAATGCGAGTCTCAGAGGAATAATCAGACTGGTGGATGGTGGGATATTAGCACCACAGAATTAGAAAGAGAAAACTGACACAATTCAAGTAACTGACTTGGACAGAACCATATCTAGGCCTCCTCCTCCTCCTTAGCCTTACTATGATTGTAATTCCTGGGATTTCCTCAGGTATTTCTGTTATAAGTAACCAGGGCTGAAATCTACTCCCTAACCCCACCATACATATACATACACACCAAGAAAAGGATAGTGGTACATCTTTTTCCTAACAGCCTAGCCCAGGGTACAGTTTCAAATCTTTCATCTCTAATACTCGTCAAGAAATGGAACAATCATTTTACATAATGCTGAATCCAAAAGCATGCATAATTTGACCTAATTTAATTGCTATGATTGGTGATGATGTTTTATTCTTGGAAAATACCATGACATCAGGGAGGTGATGCTCTGACAAGTATATGAATTGGAAGTGAATGAGGGAGTGCTGTGCTAAGTCACTGGCCTCACTTTTTCCTCTAGAACCTTTGGGGGATCCAGTGGCTGGATATGGATGTGGACTAATGAAGATGGCCCTGGATGTGAGACAATAAGTGTTAAGTGGACTTGTCCACCACTAGTAAGCATCGAGTGTTCAAGTTCTGATTGGAATTCAGTTCCTCCTGACAACAGGGCTGATGATGATATGTCTGTAGAATCGAAGCATTTTTTAGAGAACTCTTAGACCTTATGAGTTCAATCTCTTCTATTACAGGGGAAGAAACTGAGTCTCACAGAGTTAATGTGACTTCCCTAAGGTCATCAAGCAAGTCAGTAGAGGGACCAGAAGCCAAGTCTCCTCCATCCTGTCAGTGAATTTTTCATCATATCACTTAATGTGGATAACAATTAGAAAACACACCCTACCTTAGATGGCTTTCAAGTTCTGCCACTCTTTTACTTAAGTCCCAGTTGCCTTTTTCAAGGTTCTGAATACTGATATTTTTCAAAGTTTTTATTCTGGAGGCTGAAGCACTGCTCTCCTCTAGATCCCTGATATGATCTTTCAAGGTCAGATTCTGGGAGGACTGTCTGATATAATTTCTTTGTACTTTTCTAGTTCAAATTTCATGTTTCAATGAGGATTCTTTCGTGAGAAGTCTGTTTTGAAGATTCCTTACCTATTTAGGAAAAGATAAATATAAAGATGATATTAACTTTCATACTAGAAATATTTAAATAAACTTTAATTAGAACTTTTAAAAATTAATGTCTAGAAAGTGGATATTGATATTTATAAACTAAATTGAAACCTCCCTGTATTAAAAAATTAATCATATTATAAAAATAAAATCATGCCAACCAATGAGATACAAATTCATGAGTGAAGTTATTCATGTTAACACTTCTACTATTTCTACTTAATACAAACTAAAAAGCTCTCAAAATTATAGCTTTAATTAACTGAACCACAGAATCTTGGAGTTGGGAAGTTCATATCTAGTTCAATCTATACTTGACCAAGAATTCTTTTCTCCAACTTCTCCTTCAAGTCATCGTCCAGCATCAGTTTAAAGACCTTTAAGTTTATCATACTTTTGGCTAACTCTACTTATTAAGTATTTGTTCTATATTTTTATATTAATGCTTTTTATATAAATGTAGTTTTATATTAGCATTAAGCCCAAATCTGCAATTTTTCACTTCTACCCATAGCTCCAAGTTTTATCTGTTTAGGTGCCAATCAGAACAATTTTAATCCAATGGTCACTCTTCAAAGGATTTAAGAGAATTATCATTTCCTCTATTCCCCTCCCCCAGGTCACTTTCCTTGTATAGCATGAGCTTACCATCCTGATTGCCATCATCTAGGGGTACCTCGACCTCATCTATTCATTTCTAAAATGTGTCATCTCGGATTGAATATGATACTCCCAATTTGAACTGAACTTGACTCTGTCCTGGACTCTCCTACAAAATCTCTGATCTTTTAAGCTGTGATCACATATGATAGGACATGCAAAATTATTAGTTCCATATTTTAAGGACATTTCCTTCTGTAATAGACAAGAAAGAAAAGGGCATGTGTGCTTCTTTGCTCTAATAATAATTAAGATACCATTTATATTCCTCTTACTTTGTGGCTGTGCTAAACACTTTATAGTTATCATCTCATTTGATCCTCGTAAAACCCTGGGAAGCAGTTCTGTACTGACAACTCTTTGAGACTGGGGTTTTCTTGGGAAAGACACTGGAGTAGTTTGCCATTTCTTTCTCCAGTGGATCAAGGCAAACAGTGCCTTGCCCTGGGTCACACAGTTAATGAGTGTCTGAGGTCAGGCTTGAACTCAGGTCTTCCTGACTCCAAACCATTGCTCTATTCACTGAATCATCTAGCTGTCTCTTTCTCGCTGGTAGGATGACTTAATTCCAAGCTATTTGGTGCAGCTTCTGCAAAATAAATGGAAATAATAGAGCAAAGGAATCCATGTAGTGGACATTCCCTCATCCCTGGGTTGTTCTAGAACAGTAGCTACCATTTAAATCTGATGCCACAGAGTATCTATCATCTGAGGCAATGTACTTCCCTGCCCCACTCCAAGAAGTTCTCATTGTTTTCTTTCTCCTCTCCCTTTCAATTTTTTCCTTTTTTCTTTTTTTCCTCTCCCTATCCTGTGTCTCAGGATAGCCAGTGGTATCTTTTCAACATTACTTCATCACATTAGAAGTTATGGACTCCAATTCTAGAAGTTTTAAGTGCCATTTAACACTAATTTTCTAAGTGGTGCTATTGCTGAGTCATATTTCCATCTTGTTACAACTGTGTATGAGCCTATTTGGGGTTTTCTTAGCAAAGATAGTGGTTTGTCATTTCCTTTTCCAACTTGTTTTACAGATGACAAACTGAAGTAAATAGAGGAAAGAAAAGGGAAGAGAAAAGGAAAAGAGAAGGGGGAAAGGAAAAGGAAGAGGAAAAAGAAAGGAAAGGAAGAAACAAAAAAATGGAAAAGGACTGGAAAGTAAAAGGAAAGGGAAAGGAAAGAGAAGGAAGAAAATACAAAACACACAAAAAATACTTATGAGGTTCTTAAGGGTCCAAAAAGGAAAGAGGAAATAATGACATTGTCTATATCAAATCCCTTCTCAGGAATTTGAGGAAGGATATTTCCCATCTCAAAAAAAGTTCTTCCCTTGACTATTAGTGTCCAGTTATAGATATGGCGGAAAAATGAGGATGAAAAACAGGCAATATATTTCAAGAGATATCTAATCCAATCTAGGAAGTGCTTCATTCAACATCACAGACACATAGTTCTTTAGCTATACCCTCCTTTGTAAATTCTAGAACAGATTCCATTACCATGAGGAGGGTAGTTTATATATATCTAGGAGATTATCACTTAGATTCTTTTTTTTGCCAGAACTCTGAGTTCATTGGTATAAGGAACTCACAGCAAGAAATCTCATCTTTCAATGAAGATCAATACCTTCTTTTCCCGTTCAGTCTGGTTGCTTTCGAAGTAGGGACTACACAGGGATCTTTTTTTTCTTCAAGGCCAATAAATCAATCAAAAAGTATTTACTAAGTACCACAGACTTAGTTATTGATACAAAGATTAAAGAAATCCCTAAATATAGTTAGTTTATATCCATGTACAATAAGTCATGATCTCCATTTGTAGAGAAAAGAATATTGATAGTAGACTTACAGATGACTTCCATAATGGAAATTTACAGTATAAGTTAAGCCAGTCATGCTATGGCATGCTATGGTCCCAAGTTATAGATAAAGATGACTATGAGCTTTGAACCCAACAATTAAGGAAATAGTCACCTTCCTAAATCTGAGATGACTGGATTCATGTTCATCATTATTAATTAGCCCTGAATTTCCTGTACCTCTCTCTTCTTAGAACCACCTTTCTTTTCCTTCCTTTCTTTTCTTTTCTTTTCCTTCCCCTCTTTCTCTTGCTCAATAAATTAACCTCTCTTGACTTTCTTAGATTTACTTCCCCAAAAACCTTTTTTCAAATTAAAATAACATTTCTTTCTATGATTTCTTTATTTAACATATTTAGTAATTTTCATTGTTTCTTTTCCTGTCTAACTTCAAAATAAGATCCCTTTTAACACTTATTCTACTTAATCTTCATGAAACAAATCTATTATTAATTAGTCCCTTTTTCTGAATAAATTCCCTTTGTGCTCCCATTTCTCTCCCATGGTTGAGAGATAACAAACCAAAAAAAAAAAAAAAAAGACCAGACAAATGCCCAGAGAAAAGCAGCAGGGAGGGGGGAGGAGGGAGAGGAAGAGAAAGCATTCTAGCAACACATTACAGTGAAAAGGTGGGGAAGAGAAAAAAAGTCAACAGCATTTTATCATTTTCTGCACTTTTCCCTGATATTTTAGTTCCTTATTCCAATTACTAAGTTTAAGTCCCAAGGGACTGTCTTCCAGCACTTCAGGGAGAGATTGCAATAATTTACTGTTGCAGTTGTGCTTTGGATTTGACCCTCCCATTTTTACAGCCTAATGCTGTCTCTTGGAATTTCTCCTAGGAAGATTTCTTTATTTACTTTGTTTAAACCCCAGAGCTCTCAGCTGGCACTTCCAGACCCTTCTGCTTTGCCCTATGGACTCCCAGAATCTCTTCCAGCAGATTGCCTGACAGTACTACCGACTCTAACCCCCAGGAATTGGCCCTATGGACTCTAACTACATGGCCTCAGCAATTTAATTGCGTGGGAGTATTTCCTTCTTCGTCCTTTTTTCTGTACCAAATTAATGGGATGACAAAGGGTGGGTCATCTAGGATCCTGAACACAAATTTAGGGACCCATTCCTGGGTATTCTCCTGTGCCTTCTCATAGTCCTGCCTCCAGAGGTCTTCTGGCTTTCAGTTTTGCTCAAGCTAAGTCTCTCTTCAGGTTTTCCCTCACTCCTCAAGGGATCTACCTGAGCACTTAATCATAAATTGCTGAAAACATCCTAGCATGGAGCCTGATTGTGTTTATGCCCAAGAGAGTCTCAGGGAGGGGGTTAAGATTCCCTGCCAATGCACCATAAACTGTGTGGGATAAAAATCCATTAAAAAAATATAGAGACTCCTCTGAGCAAAAAGGAAAGTTTATTTTGGCTTTTCTCTAGAAAAGAACATACTCCAAGTCTCACAAAGGTAGTGAAGATCAAGGAGCTGCCTGGAGGTGACAATCAATCAAGATTTTATGGCCTAGCAAGACTCCCCCCTCCCTAGCCTCCTCTCTTCCAACCTGATTAAGGTTTTCAGAGTTACAATTTCTATGTGAAAAATCCACCCAGCAACAAAGAGAATAAAATGTTTTCAAAGAATATTACTTCACCATCCAGATGGTGAGGGTATCAGAAGATGATTTCAAATGACCTTCTGTTATCTATCTAAATGAATTAATGTCTGACTATGCAAGATCTTTAAAAAAAAACTCTATTACCTTCTTGGTTTTGTACTTATCAAACAAGAGAAGGCAGGCTACTGTTCTCCCAGTCTATTATCAAATAGGTGACTAAGACTGCAAGGTCTCTTCTCTGGAAGCATTCCATTTCCTTCCCTAACAGAATCAATGCAAGGTATTTCTGGAAATAGTCCATTATTTCACTCCCTAATACAATCAGGAGGGTGTGTGACTGAGAATGCAAGGCCTCTCTCCCTCTTCTAAGAATAGTCTAAGGGTAATAGTCTGTCTTTGTTTTAATGATTTCTTTTTTTTTTTTAGGTTTTTGTAAGGCAAATGGAGTTAAGTGGCTTGCCCAAGGCCACACAGCTAGGTAATTATTAAGTGTCTGAGACTGGATTTGAACCCAGGTACTCCTGACTCCAGGGCTGGTACTCTATCCACTGCATCACCCAGCCACCCCATACTAACACTTAAGAGGGAATATTCCACTCACAATGATCCAATGAGAGAAGAAAGTGGAGAAAAGAGGCATTCAAGGACTAGAGAAGATCAAACATAGTTCCCATTTTCAAAAAGAGTAAGAGGATAAATGTTTGAAACTGATGACAAGAAGTTTGCCATAAATTTAAAGAAAAATTTGAGAATGAATTATTAAAAATTTTTGTGAGAACTTTGAAGAGAGAGCAGTGATTACTACAAGTTAGCAAAAAACCCAAGATCTTCAAGGTTGGGTTGGAACCTCACCATTGCAGGCATCCTGCTCTAATTGCCTCCTCTACTGATACCATCCTGCATAGCCAGTGGGTCATCTTTTACCTTTTTCTTTCTCTCTTTGACCTCACCAGTATAACCCACCCCCAAACTAGTTTGAAATGATTTACCACTAAAAAAACTTAAGTGAGTTAGCAGTTACCAACCTTAATTCCTTCTGGTGAAATGGAAGGCCATTATCTACCGTGCCTAAGGCATCCTACTAGTATGTGTGGTTATCTGTCATCTTACCTACTTGCATATCCTCAGTACTCCAGGTAGATACCTTGCCATTTCCCTGAGTTATTCCATGCCTGAACTTCTAAGACTTCAAGTCTTTTCATTTACCTAATTACTGAACTTTATGTATTATCTCCTCCAATTAAAGTATGATTGCTTTGAGAAGACTTCTCTCTCCATTCTTTCAGGACTTGGCATAGTGCTTGGCAAACAGGAAATACAATAATATTTTGTCCATTAATTGGTTCACTTATTGGAGATGTTGAAGAGGGACTTTCTGTCCAGTTATGGGCTGAATTAGATGAGATCTCTTCTCAGATTCTATTTTTCTGTAATCACCGTATATATATATATAAAGGTATGTAACCTTAGTCCATGCAGGCTAGCTAGATTTGCTGAGTGGTAGTAGCTCTGTAATCTGTGTGCTTGCAAGTAAGGAAAAACATGACTCTTGATTGACTGAGAGAAAGCTGAGCTATACTACTTGCATGTGGTGAGGAGAGGCAGAATCTTTTCACCTGACTGGAAGATTCCACAACAGGTAGCCAAGAGAGTAAAGCTTGGTCTTATTGAATGGCCGAAAGATCTCTCTAGAATCATAGGGACTGGCCCCTAACTTATAGCACCTGAAATCCTAGAGATTGCTAGTGACTTCACCTTCCCCATCTCTGAGAAGATATGATGAAAAGAAGTAATGTGATTAGGTAGACACAGAGGCATTGTGATATATTGTAAGTTGATTGAATGCTAGAAGTTGAATGGAACCAGGAAGACTATAAAATGAGAGATCATGTCAACCTGTAAGGACATTTATAGTGATATGCTTCTCCTGGACTCTGTCCCAATCATTTTTATTAATGAATTGGATAAGGCATAAGTGGGATGCTTAATTAAATTTGTGGATAACATGAAACAGGGAGGAATAACTAGTATATTAGATTACAGAACTGGTTTACTCAATGATCTCCTGAAATCCTAGGATTATAGAAAAAGGTCTAATCTTAGTTCCAGAGAACTAATAGCAAAACGTGCTTACTCCTTTGGTATATAGACCACACAGTTCTTGCACTGGTTTATTTTAGTTATTTCTCCCACTTTATTGTAAAAGAATTTTGGTGAGGGTACATGATAGATGTTTCAATGAGGTTATTAAAACCATTAATAGGGGGCGGCTAGGTGGCGAAGTGGATAAAGCAAAGGCCCTGGAGTCAGGAGTACCTGGGTTCAAATCCAGTCTCAGACACTTAATAATTACCTAGCTGTGTGGCCTTGGGCAAGCCACTTAACTTCATTTGCCTTGCAAAAAAAACCCCCCAAAAATAAAAGCTTTGATAAGGATTTATAGATAAACAAATATAGTATGATGTAGGAGACACAGCTAGAAAGGAAATTATGTTGGAAAAATATTTGGAGATTTAAATGTATTACAAACTCAATATAAGTAAATATTATGACTTTAACAGACAAAAAAACACTCCTTTCTTAAGCTTATTCTATCCTTTTCAATGACTCGCCTTTTTACAGGAACCCAGGAGTCTGAATTCAGTTGGAAAAACTGATAAGCTAATTTCTATCAAAGTGTTCCAAATATTTACATGTCTTAAAAAAAATTTCAACCATTTACTCAAATCATAGGGCAATATTTACTCTAAAAGAAATTGACCTTCTGGTACTGTAAATTATGGAAAATAGGGAATATTTCTGATATTCCTTTAATTGTTCTACTCATACAATTGCTTAAGCAATCTATTCATAAGGATCCTGGTTTTTCAGTTACAGTTAATTTAGGGGGAATCATAAAACTATACATAAAAATTTCATTTTAATTCACTTTAACTTTTTAAAAAATCACCTTCAGTGGAATTAAGGTAAATGGAAAGGAGGTGAATGGGTATCTGGAAATCAACCAGTATGTGTGTGCTTGCTTGTGTTTGTGTAACAATGGGAGATTACTTGAGGTGGAATTAAATGAGGCCTGAGCAATGAATAATTTGAAAAGCAGAAATATGGAATATGCATGAGGGAAAGAAAGGAGGAAATAGTGAAGTGTTAGATTAGATAAACACCAATTAACATTTGGGACTTTTAGTCTTCTGTTGGTGAGTCAGGACCAGGTTGCTGAGAGGCCTCTGGTAGTGAGAAGAAGAGATAGCACACAATTTATTTTTCACAAAGATTGTTCAAAAATTTGATATTTACATATCGGTGAGTACATTTACTGTATTTTATTTCTGAAATGACCTATATACTTTTAATCTATGCCACAAAGACAAATACAAATCTGTATCCCTTTTCCTGTTGATGAGAGAGTGGATATCTTTTTTAGTTTTATTTCTCTACAGAAAGAGAACATGGAATTTCAGAATCTTATATCTCATATAGGAATAATATTTGTTAGCCAATTCTTATCATATTACAATATGCTATGTCCAAACTAGTGCAAGACCCAGTTCTGATTCCCTTCAGCCCTGCATAGATATATAAGGATTAAAAGAGAATCTCATTCTCTTGGTTACAGAAATTAAGATAAGTTTATCCTGAACCACAAACATTGCTCCATAAAGGCAGTTGATATTGTACAGACAGGGCTGAATTGTTCAGTACCATGGCCAGCAACCATACAATTGCTGATGGGTGTTGTCTGTAATCTAAGGGTTCCAAGGAATCTCCAGATATTTAATAAAAAAATGTCTTAAGCAATCCAATTATAAACTGTATGTTCCTCTATGCTGAATACTAAATTATCCTTAGTTATAGATCATATTGTTGTACAATTGTTTGAGTCATGTTGGACTCCTCATAATTCTGTTTAGGGCTTTCTTGGCAAAGAGACTGGAATGGTTTGTCTTTTCTTTTTCCAGATCATTTTACAGATGAGGAACTGAGGCAAAACAGGATTAAGTGACTTGTCCAGGGTCATACAGCAAATAAGATGTGAGGCCACATTTGAACTCAGGAAGATGACTGTCCCTGTCTCAGGTCTGGTTGCCCTTATACCCAGAGAATTCATTCCTCTAGAGGGGATTTCTTTCCTTCAGTAAACTGGAAATAAACTATAATTTCTTAACTGTCTTGATGCTCAGGTTATGAATTTTTAAACTAGACATCAACATTTGCCTTTGAAATTACTTGATTTGGTGAATTGTCTATTTAGTCAAATTGAATCTTTAGTGAGGGAAAGGAGAAGAAAGGAAGGAAGGAAGGAAGGAAGGAAGGAAGGAAGGAAGGAAGGAAGGAAGGAAGGAAGGAAGGAAAGAAAGAAAGAAAGAAAAAAGAGAAAAGTGGAAACTGTTTAATTTATATCCCTAAAAAAATATTACTGAATAGTAGATCTTTTGTGTAGCTTAAGAGATCACTATTTTGTGGACAAAAACATTGTCCCACAGTAGCAAAACTAGGCCTCCTAAGAGTAGTTTGCACTCTTTTCACTCTATTATGCTCCCTATAAATGAAAAAGCAACCAAAACTATTGAATTAGTTAGGACTTTAATGGGTAGTAAGTCTAATTCCTATCTTAAGCATGAATTCCCTCAACAATATGTCAAGGGGCCATCTATACTTTGTTTTAAGTTTTCCAGTGATAGAGAGCTTATTACGTCTAAAGTAACCCATTCTTCTTTTGAAAATTTTAACTGTCAGAAAGTTTCAATTTATATTGAGTCAAAATATATCATCTTGTAGATTCTTTTTTTTTTTGGCAGTTAGAGCAAATCTTTATTTCATTTGAGTAGACCTTCTTGAGTAGACTTCTTTTTTATATTGGTTAGCTTCTTTGGAGTCTTCAATAGATGAGTTTGTTCTTGTGAATTTGATTAATACAACTTTTTCAGGTTTTATGAAAGTAGAATTCAGTAGTCATTCAAGAGTCAAAAGTATGGAAGTATGAATTATAGTTGATAAATGATTTGATTGATGGCGCTCTCTTCAGAATCAAATGGAAGGGGGGCAGCTAGGTGGCACAGTGGACGGAGCACTGGCCCTGGAGTCAGGAGCATCTGAGTTCAAATCCAGCCTCAGACACTCAATTACCTAACTGTGTGGCCTCGGGGAAGCTACCCAACACCATTTGCCTTGCAAACCCCCCCCCCAAAAAAAAGAATCAAATGGAAGGGTTTCTAGATACAGCATAGATATTTATTGCTTCACATCCCAACATGGCCTGGAGCATTACAAGGATAGGTTTTCTACCTATTAAGACTTGTTGCACTTGTAAGTGCAATTATTTTGAATCTGATGAAGGGTATTCAAGGAAATAGACTGTAGTGTTTGTATCTTTCCCTTCCCTTCTTCCTTCCTTCCTTCCCTCCTTGCCTCTTCCTTCCTTCCTTCTGTTTTTTTTCTTTTTCTCTTTTAGTTTCTGCCAGGCAGTATGGTTGTGACTTGCCCGAGGTCACTCAGCTAAGTATATACCACCCAGCTCCCCCTCCTCCTTCTCTTTTTGCTATCCTCCTTCTTTTTAATCTATTCTTTGTTTTGTAGATTCTTAATTCTTCCCTTTGGCACTAAGTAAAACACTACTGATGGCAATCCTTTAAATATTTGAATTAGCCAAAAACCCCTCAAAACTCTCCTGAATCGTCTCTTCTCCAAGCAAGCATTCAAAAGCACACAGAAAGTTAGTAAAAGTACCAGAACTTAAACCTATCTTTTAAAGCCTAATCCAATACTTTTTCATGGGGTATGGATTAAAATCTGTACATTATGTCTTCCTGGTGACTTAGCATACTTGATTAGATTAACACTGGATATTATTTATTCTAGCATAATCCTAGGTTAAATAACAGAATCAGAATATTTTAGGGTTTTTTTTTAAATGTACAATGTACAAGGCACAGAGTATCTTTGATTAACTGGTAACCTTAAAGTTGGACAGCCATTGGCCTTTCCTTAATAAGATGAGAAATAGGGGCAGCTAGGTGGCGCAGTGGATAGAGCACCAGCCCTGGAGTCAGGCGTACCTGAACTCAAATGTGACCTCAGATATTTAATAATTACCTAGCTGTATGGCCTTGGGCAAGCCACTTAAACCCACTGCCTTCCAAAAAAACCTAAAAAAAATAAGATGAGAAATAGAGTGAACATTTTAAGACTTTTTACCCCTTACTTCCTTGCCTCTTGTTAAGAGGACATTTTATTGTTGAGTTCTAGTCATTCCATTTCGAATATTAGCTAAAAAATATATTGATGAAGTGAATGAGTCTATATTAACTGGCTATTTCTATAGTCAGAGGCTGTCACATAACAAATCATAAGTATTAAATTCAAATAAAAAATTAAAATTCTGTTTTAATTTTCACTGGAAGAAAATCTTTCATTATTAATTGCTTCAGAGTTGTTAGTAATAAAATCAAAGATCATATCTGTGCAAGGATTCAAAGAATCTTAATTCTAATGACTTTTAGAAGTAGGTTTGAAGAAAAGGAGTTGTAGAAGACACAGTCGCTTTAGTTCTGGGGAGATGGACATCCAACATAGAGATCCAACAGAATATCTTTTTTTCCTGTTTGAATGAGAGCATAGACTAAAATCTCAAGCAAGTTTGCAGAAAACTACTTCACAGTGTTAGGAAGGAAAGGCTAGGAAACTAGATGGAAAAAAATAACAGAGTACCTGACCTATTACTGCACTATTTTTCCAAGATGGGTGAAATGATGGATGCCTGACTTTTGGTATCATGGTCTCATGTTGTCCTTTGCTTCGGTTAGCAACAGACTTTCCTGAATCTGATTGGCTTAAAAACTGATGAGGATCTGGCATGCCAGCATACATGGAAGTGTCTAGTTCTGCAAGGAGCCAATATGTGTGTCACTGATGAGGTGATTACAAGGTCCACCTAGAGTCAACAGTAATACCTCAGATAGGTTCCACTGCAGTCTCTTTCTCTTTATTTAGGAAGTTCTCATAGGAGTTGTCCGCTTAAATTACTGCGCTACCTGAAGGTGGGTTTTGTTTCCAAAGAGATATTCAAAACACAATAATTAGATTGTGATTTATAGTAACTTGTGCATATATATATATATATATATATATACGCTTATATATGTCTATATGTATATTTATATATGTACATATATATGAATATTGTGCCATCTAGCCACCTACATATAAAATATAATATGAATAATTTGTGAATCTTATATGTTAAATTATTATATTAACCCACACAATTGAATTATAGGCCTTGATTGTTGTTCATTCTTTGTTCTTAAGAGGACCAGTGATGTCAGGAGAGTGTTGACTTCCAAGTAAATTAGATTTAAGTCATCAACCTCACTCTCTCTTCCAGAGTCATCAGAGTTTACTGATAAAACAGAGATCAGGATGATGAGATGACTGCAGATGCACTGGGAGACCTGGGCCTTTTAAACCAAGGTCTTTTGCAGCTTTCACTTTGTCTGAGACAACACACATTCAGTAAAAAAGGTTAGGTAAGAAGTAAGGAAAAAGATGGACTATTTTGCCTTCATAAAAGAATCAATCTGATAAGAAAAAAAAAAAGACCCTCAGAATTTCTACCCAAAATAGAAGGTTCTTCTTAAATTAGGGTAGACTTTTGTAACTAAAACAAGTGATACCTGAAAGGAATTGCATTAGTCATTTATATCTTTGCTCTAGTTAATAAGTTCTTCATAACAAAATCTTGCCAGTCATGTAAAAGTTGCTGGATGAGAAGGGAGAAATATATAATCCTATCTGGGAATTATGTAGTCTAAATTGGGATTTTGTCTTGAGTGTGAAGCTTAATGGCAATCCCTGAGCTAATAGAGAGAAACAGAGTATCACTTTCTTTTTTTTTTATTTTGTATGTTTATTTTTAAAGGTCAACACATATTTAGACAACTTATATAGTTCCAACAGAAATAGTCTGGCAAAAGCAGCAACGGTATCTTAATGTGTTCTCACATTCAGACACTGGTTGGGATCATCCGAGTTCTTTAAAATTTAAAAAAAAATAGTTTATTGGTACACATCATTCTTATCTGCAAGGTAATCTACAATCTCTTGTGGATACATTAACTTTTTGGCATCTGTGTCAGGAATTTAAAACCCAAATTCATCTTCCATGGTCATTATAATTTCTACTTGGTCCAAACTATCCAACCCCAGGTCTTTCATGAAATGGAAAGAGACTGAAAGCTTTTCTGAGTCAATCTAATCATATAGTTTCAAGACACAGAGGACACGGTCGTAAATGCTCTCCAGTGTCAGAGGGGGCATGTCACTATATTGGCAGCTCAACTGTAGGGATATTCCTGAAACCACCACTGCCCCACTGCTGCCGCCCCCTAAACCCCAGCAGCTGAAGCAAGGCAAGTGGGGGCTCTGGGGGCGGGAGGGTGGCGCTGAGGCTGAGGGCAGGTGGCAGACACAGGCGGAGAGGACACAGGCTGCCACGGCTACGCCGACCCCGAGTCTGAGTATCACTCTCTAAAGGAAGGAAGGTTACAAAGAAAGGTATCAGAAAATTCCCAATATAATTCAGAGCCTTTGAAGTATAATGTCAACAATACAATAGTATGACTCTACATTTATAAGAATTAGAAAAAGGGGAAGCTGCTTGAAGATCAAATCCTGTGATTTGGATGGCTATATATCCCTTATTTTTAACTATTTCTAAGGTAATCTTAAAAATGTTATAACAGCTTGAAAGTAGAAGGAAATGAAGTATTATGCTATATCAAGAAGATAATTGAAGTCAGAAGTTCTTACCCTATCAGATAAAGTAGAAAAATGAAAATCTAAGACTGATCTGGAGAAGGGTTCTGCATCTTATTAAGTAGCTGCAACTGCTGTGCCTGTAGAATGTTTACATTTCAAAGAGATGGTTGCTGAGCAATGACCTCGCAGGGATGAAATGACAGGACCACTTGCATTCAATTCAATTCAACAAATATTTATTAATCACTTAGTGGCATTCAATTCAATACAACAAATATTTATTAATCACTTAGTGGCTGGAGATTCAGAATTGAGTAAAACACTAAGGATCTGGATTCAAATTATAATTCACTATTAGGTGTAGGGACATGAACAATTTACTTCATCTCTCTTTCATCTGAGGATTCTTCATCTGTAAAATAAGAAGTACAGAGTGGAATATATTTAAAACCCTCCTAGATTTAAGGTTGTATAAGTATCTTTGCCCTCAAGGAGCTTTCAATCAAATTAGGGAGAATAAGATAATCAAATGGCTATGATACATAGCATAATAGGTGCCAAAGAGAGTTCAAAACAAAATGCCATGGTTGTTCAGAAAAGAGAGATTATATGAATTTGGGAGGATCAAGAAAATCTTCATGGAGGAGGGAGAACTTGAATTTTGGAAGATGGGAAGACTATCAGTCAGATTTAATGGCTTTTCATGTGGTCATATTAAAACCCCAAGTAATTTCAATAAATTGTTTCTCAAAACAAAAGCATCCAACTGACTCATTAACATTCAAAACACAAGAAAAGGTAAAAATTATGTTTTGGCTCTTTCTGCCTGTGAAAAAATTATTTTTCCATTAGAATAAAACAAACAAAACAAAATAAACAAAAATCCTAAATGCTTAGTGTAACCTGAAACTAGTTGTATATGCATATTCACCCTTCCATTGTCCTCTTTTGGTACATTGATGAGAAGGGTCACCAGGTCTTCATAAAATTTTTCTTTAACTTCATCAGTGCTCATCATGGTAGAAGCATAGGCACCAATGATGGTGGCATGGCATTTTCCTGGAAGTGGTAATCTCATTGTAATAAGGCTGTCATTCAGATTATTATGTCCCTTTTGGTAGGCATTCAAGAATGATGACTAGATTAGTATTGATTGCAAAACAGTTTTGATAGCAAAACATACCTCAGCTTCATGGCGTTCCCTTTCACTGTGATCCCTCCAGAAAAATGTGTATCCAGCTCTGACTTCAGTAAGCTGGCCTTCATTTCCCAGCCTAGGTTCACTCAGGGCTGCTATTTGGATACCATACCTGCTGAGTTCTCTAGTGACAAGACCTGTTTGTCTTTCAGATCTATTGGATCTTGTGTTATCTAGGAATGTGCCCATGTTCATCCAAAAACTGACTGAAATTTTCCAGGTTATATGGCATGAAGAGGTTATCCTCCCCCCCAAGAATTCAAGGTTGCCTCCATCATCCATCTCTATAAAGGCAAAGGGAATAGATTCTCCTGTGACAATCACAGGGGTATTTCTCTTGTATTCATTGCTGATAAGATTCTTGCCAGAGTCCTTCTCAATAGGCTGGTTCTTCACCTGGAAGTTGGTCATCTTCCTGAGAGCCAATGTGGCTTCAGAAAAGGTAGAGGAATAATAAATGTGTTTGCTGCCCGATAACTCCAGGAAAAATGCCAGGAACAGCACAGAGGTCTGTACACATTTAGAGATCTGACCAAGGACTTTGATACCATCAGTCATGAGGGTTTATGGAAAAATTATGCCCAGAGAAGTTAATCAGTATTATACGTGAGTTCCATGACAACATGCTAGCCCAGGGTTCTGGATAGTGGACAATGCTCTAGAGATTTCCCATTCGCCAATGGAGTAAAACAAGGATGTGTTCCTGTTCCCATGCTTTTCAGCATGGTGTTTTCAGCCATGTTATCAAGTACCTTTACTGATCATGAGCATGGCCTCAAAGTCAGTTTGATGGGAAATTCTTTAACTTGAAAAGGCTACAAGCCTAGACCAAAGTGGAGGTAATGTTAGTGCATGATCTTCTGTTTGAAGATGATTGTGCCCTCAGTGCAGACTCTGAAGCTGAGATGCAACAAAATATGGATAGATTCTCTGCTGCTTGTGTTCATTTTGGTCTTATAATGAACATCAGGAAAACCAAAGTGCTCCATCAGTCAGCACCACATCATCCAAATGTGGAACCATCAATTAGAGCAAATGGCGAAGTTTTGAGCACTGTGGACAAGTTCATTTACCTTGGCAGTGTCCTTGCCGGGGAGGTTCGCATTGATAATAAAGTCAGCAATAGCATTACCAAGCTAGCTCAGTATTTGGGTGGTTCTGAAATAAAGAGAAGAGATATTAGACTGACTACTGAACTGAAGGTCTACAGAGCTATTGTGCTGACCTCATTGCAGTAGATCTGTGAAACTTGGACAGTCTACCAGCACCAGGTCTGGAAACTGAATAGCTTCCATTTGAATTGTCTTAGGAAGATTGTGATCACCTGGCAGGATAAAATACCATAAGATCCTTTCTCATATTAAACTGCCTTGCATTCCAACATTACTACAGAAAGTGTAACTACGATGGACTGGTCATCTTGTTAGAATTCCAGATGTATGTTTTCCAAAATAATTATTTTATGGAGAACTCACACAGGGCAAGCACTCACAAGAGGGTCAGAAGGATACCCTGAAAGCCTCATTGAAGAACTTTAGAATTTATTGCATAGCATGGGAGACTCTGGCACAGGACCACCTAGCATGGCATGCCCTCATTAGTGAGGGGGCTGTTTAGAGTATCCACCCCCAAGTTTCACATGGACTATTTGTGACTGACCTGTGGTAGAGCATTCTGAGCTTGTACTGGTCTGAGCAGCCACAGTTGGAGATACTCTAATTTGTGTCAAACACAGTGATGTCATTTTGGTCTTCTTTGATAATGAAGGCCAAGAACCACTCAGCAACCCTTCCATTATTTATCAAATGACAAAAGAAATGAAGAACACATCACATTAATAGAGAAGCAACAACACTATTCATTGTATTTAAGAGTTTTGAAGCTGCTTGGTATTATCTTTTATTTAGTAGATAGTCATCCTCAGCAACTAATTCTCTTTCACCCACATTTTGATGTCCAATCCTTTGCCAATTCTACCTTCTAGACTTCTGGCCCAGATGGCGGAGAGAAAGCAGCCACAGTTCTAAAGTCTCCTGATCTCTTCCCCATCTATCACATGAAACAAACCTCTTAAAAGAAATCCGACCCACAAAACCCAGAAAGAAAAGCCAGGAGAAAGAACCTTAGGATTTGTCTCCAGATTTGTCAACCAGATTAACAGCTGAATTGGAACCGAGAGTCTGAGGGCCCGAGAGCCGGACCTGCTGGATCAGCAGTGGGGCTAGATGGCAGGGGCTTGAGTTAACTACAGAGCAGAAGTGCTGGTGTTGGTGCTGTCCCCTGGGAGCTTGTGGACAGGGCTGGGGGGAGAGTTCTGGAGCAGGAAAGCTGGGGACACACCATCCCTGAGCTGCTCTGGTCTGAGGAACTCAAGAGTCCCATTATAACTCAGACTTCTTCCCTAACAAACAAATGCAAACTAATTCTGCCTCAAGCCCAGGTGTATGAGCAGAAGAACCAGCCCAGATGAGGAATGACCTCAGGCCAGGGCAAAAGAATTCAATAGCTCCAACTCCTCCCTTCCAGCAAAGGGAAAAGGCCTCAATCAAGGTCACAGACACTCCAGAGAAAGCAACCAGCACCTCCTACTGGCCAGCCAGAGAAACTACACTCAGTGAGTAAAGCCTTTAATGATCCCAAGCCCCTGTGAACCAGCCCCTCCGAACTCAGGTCTTCGCAAAATGAAGAAAGGTCAGTGGAAAGGTGGATCCATAGAAAAATTCTTGGAAGGGAAAGACCCTAACTCAGAGAGACCTGGAACCTCTGAGAAGAATACAATCTGGTCTTCAGCACAGAAAGATTTCCTTGAAGAAATAAAGAAGGAGCTTAAAAAGTTGGGAGAGACAATTAAAACCTTGCAACAAGAAAACAAAACCTTAGAAAGTACAATTGGACCAATACAAAATGAGAATAAATCTCTCAGATCCTCAATTGGACAAATACAAAATGAGAATAATTCCCTCAGATCTTCAAATGGGAAAATGCAAAAAGAAATTAATTCTCTCAAAACCTCAAATGGTCAAATGGAAAGCTCTTTCAAAATTAGAATTGACCAACTGGAAAAGGAGATGCAAAAGATTAATGAAGAAAACTCCTCCCCCCCCCCAAAAAAAATGGAGTCTACAGAAACTAATGACTCCATGAGACAGCAAGAGTCAGTTAAACAGAATAAAAAAATAAAAAAAATAGAAGAAAATGTGAAATACCTCATAAACAAAACCACTGACCTCAAGAATAGATCGAGGAGGGGCAACCTGAAAATTATAGGACTTCCTGAAAACATTGAAGAGAAAAAAAGCCTGGACTTAATATTACAGGATCTAGTCATGGAAAACTGCTCTGATATCATGGAATCAGAGGGCAAAGTAATTATTGAAAGAGTACATTGATCGAGGGGGTGGAGCCAAGATAGGGAGCTCTCTGATAAAATTCATCAGCTAAGGACTCTAACTAAACTTTCGAGAGACAGAACCCACAAAGGGACCCAGTGAGGCAGTTCTCCTACTCAAGGTAACCTGGAAAAGAGCAGAAAGGCTCTGCTCCCCGGGGTCGGAGAGAGGGCCTGCCAGAGGGGTGGCCCACCAGAGCCAAAGAACCTCAGCCTCCCGGAGGCAGCCCCAGGGCGCTGGGGGTCTCAGTTCAAAGCATGGGGTGAGTCTCCTGAGCTGCACCCAGAGGAGCACCGAGGAGCACCGGGCACAAAGTGGGGGAACAGCAGGGACCTCTGCCAGAGTGAGCACGTGGAGCCAAGCCCTCAGGGCACACAGCAAGCAGCATCATCTTTTCCCAGCCCTGATCCAGGAAACAGAAGCAGACAGAGCTGGTAAGCAGGAGCCCCCAGGGCATGAGCCCATTGAGCTGAGGGAGGGGAGTGAAGAGAGACTGCCTAGCTCTGTCCTCTGCCCCTGAAACAGGACTCTGGGGCTCTTATCACAGTCTAGGCCCCCCCATAGAACAGCCCCCCCCCACATCAGGCCCTTGGCAGAGGGGGACGCTTATGGTCATTCACAGACCAGGAGGGAGGACAGAACCTCACACACTGAGACCCTTCTGGGAGTGTCCCAAAAGCTCAAGAAACACCCCAAACCAGGCCCAGGCTGGGAAAATGAGCAAGCAGAGAAACAAAAAGAAGACTATTGAGAAATATTTTGCAAATGAGCCCAAGAAGGACCAAAATACTCAGTCTGAAGATGAGTAAGCACAAGCTCCTGCATCTGAAGACTCCAAGAAAAACAGAAATTGGGCTCAGGCTATGATAGAGCTCAAAAAAGACTTTGAAAATCAAATGAGGGAGTTGGAAGAAAAACTGGGAAAAGAAAGGAGAGAGATGCAGGAAAAACATGAAAATGAAGTCAGCAGCTTAGTCAAGGAAATCCAAAAAAATGCTGAAGAAAATAGCATGCTAAGAACCAGCTTAGGTCAAATGGATAGAACAGTTCAAAAAGTTATTGAGGAAGAGAATGCTTTAAAAAGCAACATTGGCCAGATGGAAAAAGAGATAAGAAAACTCTCTGAGGAGAAAAAATTCTTCAGACAAAGAATAGAATTCAGGAAGATTGATGAATTTAACAGAAATCAGGAATCAATACTTCAAAACCAAAAAAATGAAAAATTAGAAGAAAATGTGAAATATCTCATTGAAAAAACAACTGATATGGAAAACAGACTTAGGAAAGATAATTTAAAAATTATTGGAATACATGAAAGTCATGATCAGGAAAAGAGCCTTGACATCATTTTCAAAGAATTACTACAGGAACATTGCCCTGATATTCTAGAAGCAGAGGGGCAAAATAGAAATGGAAAGAATCCACCGATCCCCCCGAGAAAGAGATCCCAAAAAAACCAACCCCTAGGAATATAATAGCCAAGTTCCAGAACTCCCTAGTCAAAGAGAAAATATTACAAGCAGCCAGAAGGACACAGTTCAAATATCATGGAGCTGCAGTCAGGATCACACAGGACTTAGCAGCAGCTACATTGGAAGCTCGTAGGGCTTGGAATACAATATACTGGAAGGCAAGAGAGCTTAGAATGCAGCCAAGAATGAACTACCCAGCAAGGCTGAATGTCCTCTTCCAGGGAAAAAGATGGACTTTCAATGAACCAGGGGAATTTCAAAGGTTCCTTTTGGAATGGCCAGAGCTGAACAGAAGGTTTGATCTTCAGATACAGGACTCAGGTGAAGCATGGCGATTGGAGGAGAGGGGGGAAATATGAGGGACTTAATGATGATGAACTGCATGTATTCCTGCATAGAAAAATGACACTGATAATACTCATATGAACCTTCTCAGTTAATAGAGCAGGTAGAGAGAGCTTTTATAGTTGAAGCACAGGAGAAAGCTGAATTCAAAGATAAAATATGGTGTAAAAATGGAGTCAATAGAAAAAAAAGGGAAATGGAATGGGAGAAAGAAAAAGGAGAGGGGGAATATTCCAAGATATTTCACATAAGATTTTTTTTTATTACAATGAGCTATTGCAATGATATGGAAGGGGAGAGGCAAGGGGGAATGAGGGAAACTTTGCTCTCATCAGAGATGGCTAGGAGAGGAAATAGCAAATATACTCAATGGGGTATAGACATCTGGAGTAAGAAGGAGGGGGGAGCAGGGGGAAGGGGTGGGGATGTGAATAAAGGAGGAGAGGATGGACCATGGGGGGAGAGTGGCCAGATATAACACATTTTCTTTCTTACTTCTTGCAAGGGGCTGGGAATGGAAGGCCTGCCCAGGACCACAGGGCCAGGTAGATTCTGGGCCTAAGGGGTGGTATAGGGGCTCAGGGCTTCTTGGCCCCAGGACCAGGGATCTGTCTGCTGCCCCACTCAGCTACCCTACAGCAGAGTCATAGTGAAAGGAGAGAGAAAATAGAGTACATGGTAGTGGAGAAATAAGAAAGGAGGGAGTTGCGATCAGCAATGGCAAAGGTGGAAAAATATGGAAATAACTTTTGTGATGGACTTATCATAAAGAATGAGATACACCCATGACAGAGTTGTTGGTGTTGGAACAAAGACTCAAGCGCATTTTTTGTTATGATTATTTGGGGGAGGGTGCAGGGCAAGTGGGGCTGGATGGTCTGCCTGGGGCCACATAGCGGGGTGATCTTTGGGTGTCTGGGGCTGGATTTGGACCCAGGTGCTCCTGGCTCAAGGGCCAATGCTCTGTCTGCCACCCAGCCACCCCTATTGCTATTTTATTTTATTTTGGGTCTTTTTTTTTTTTTTTTTTTTGCAGGGCAGTGGGGATCGGGTGGCTTGCATGTCACACAGCTGGGTGATTGTTGGGTTTACGAGGCTGGATGTGGACTCGGGTGCTCGTGGCTCCAGGGCTGTTGCTTCATCCACTGCGCCACCTGGCCATACCTACAATTATTACTATTATTATTTTTTTATTTTAATTTTTTTCCTCTCCCCTTTCCTTTTTTCGCCCAAACAAGTCTATCTATATTCATGGGGGAGGAGGAGGGGTATTTTGTTTACTTGTTAAAAAGAATATTTTATTAATGTAAAAAAAAACATTTGTACAAAATGAGAATAAAAAAATAAATTTAAAAGAAAAAAAAAGAGTACATTGATCCCCACCACAAAAAAAGATCCTAAAATGAAAACAACAAGGAATGTTGTAGCCAAACTCCAGAACTATCAGATGAAAGAGAAAATCCTGCAAGCAGCCATAAAGAAACAATTTAAATATCAAGGAGCCACAGTAAGGATCACACAGGACCTGGCATCATCAACATTAAAGGAACGATTGGCCTGGAATGAGATATTTTGAAGAGCAAGGGAGCTTGGAATGAAGCCAAGAATCTACTTTCCCACAAAGCTGAGCCTTCTCTTCCAGGGAAAAAGATGGACATTTAACGAAATGGAAGAATTCCAAAAATTTCTGGTGAAAAGACCAGAGCTAAACAGAAAATCTGGACATCAAACAGGAGGTTTAAGAAACACATGAAAAGGTAAAAAAAAGAGGGGGGGTGGTAAAAGGAAAAAAATGCAATCCAGTAAGTTGAAACTGGCTATATCCCAGCATGGGGGAAAAAGATTCTCATAAATCTTGAGAATTGTAAGTCTAACAGAGAGAATATACCTAGCCAGAAATGATGGACACTCACGACCTATCCATGTGACTGCTATCTAATGTAATGTAACTGGCTTTAACCCCACTTGGGAGAAAGACTCTAATAACTGTCAGGAATTTTGACTCTATTCAATAGAATATACTGAACTAGAAGGGACAGACACTCAGAATTTTCTATGACTTAGATAGAATGATCTAAAAAACACTACCTCTTTAAAAAGGGGACAGGAAAGAGACAGGAGAAGGGAGGGGATTGAATGGGGGTAAATCTCATTACACTAAGAGGTATGAAAAACTTATGGTAATAGAGGGGAAGAAGGGAGCAGATGAGAAACACCTGAATCTTCTTCTCATCACACTTGGCTTAAAGTCCACCTACACATACTCAGTTAACTTATAAAACATCTAACCTTTCAAGTATTAAAAGGGGAAAAGAGGAGGGGGGACACAAAAGGGAAGGGGAGTGGGGGACAAAAGGGGAAATAACAAAAGGCAGGGAAGGGAAAAGGGAAAAAGGGAAAGTGGAAAGAAAGGGGAGGGTGTGATATAGGAGGGCAAACATACTGAAGGGGGTGGTATTCAGAAACAAAATACTTGGTAATATGGAGAAAAGGGGGAGAAAGGGGGAAATACAAATAGAAGGAAGATAGCATGGAAGGCAATAAAGAATTAGTAATCATAACCTTGAATGTGAATGGGATGAACTCTCCCTTAAAACGTAAGCAAATAGCAGAGTGGATTAAAAATCAGAATCCTACAATATGCTGCTTACAAGAAACTTATTTGAAGCAGAGAGATACATATAGAGTAAAGGTAAAAGGCTGGAGCAAAATATATTTTGCTTCAGCTGAAGTTAAAAAAGCAGGGGTAGCAATCCTTATCTCAGACAAAGCAGCAGCAAAAATAGATAGCGTTAAAAGAGATAAGGAAGGAAAATTTATCCTCCTAAAAGGTACCATAGACAATAAAGTCTTTTGAATATTGAATATATATGCACCCAGTGGGACAGCACCCAAATTATTAGAGGAGAAGCTGAAAGAACTACAGGAAGACATAGACAGCAAAACTCTACTAGTGGGAGACCTCAACATCCCACTCTCAGATATAGATAAATCGAATCATAAAATAAACAAGAAAAAAGTTAAGGAGGTAAATAGATTGTTAGAAAAATTAGATATGGTAGACTTATGGAGGAAACTAAACAGGGATAGAAAGGAATATACCTTTTTCTCTGCAGTACATGAAACTAATACAAAAATTGACCATGTACTAGGACATAAAATCCTAATAATCAACTGCAGAAAGGCAGAAATAGTGAATATATCTTTCTCAGATCACAATGCAATAAAAGTCATATGCAATACTGGGCCAAGGAGATATAGACCCAGAACAAATTGGAAACTCAATAACCTCATCTTAAAAAATGAGTGGACCAAAAAGAAATTATAGAAAGAATTAACCATTTTATCCTAGATAATGATAATAATGAAACAACATACCACAACCTATGGGATTCATTCAAAGCGACTCTCAGGGGATATACTATAGCTCTAAATGCTTACATGAATAAATTGGAGGAAGAGGAAATCAATGAACTTAACATGTAACTAAAAATATTAGAGAAAGAACAAATCAAAAATCCCCAATTAAATACTAAATTAGAAATTCTAAAAATTAAAGGAGACATTAATAAAATTGAAATCAAAAAAACTATTGAATTAATAAATAAAACCAAAAGTTGGTATTATAAAAAACCAATAAAATTGATAAACCTCTGGTCAATTTGATTTAAAAAAAAGAAAGAAGAAAATTGCTAGTATCATAAATGAAAAAGGTGAACTCACCACCAATGAGGAGGAAATTAAAGTAATAATTTGAAATTATCTTGCCCAACTCTATGCCAATAAATTTGATAATCTAAGTGAAATGGATGAATATTTACAAAAATATAAGTTGCCCAGGTTAAATGAAGAAGAGATTAAATACCTAAACAACCCTATCTCAGAAAAAAAAATTCAACAAGCCATTATGGAACTCCCTAAAAAAAAATCTCGAGGGCCTGATGGATTCACAAGTGAATTCTACCAAACATTTAAGGAACAATTGGTTCCAATTCTATATAAACTCTTTGGAAAAATAGGGAAAGATGGAACTCTCCCTAACTCTTTCTTTGAAACCAATATGGTGCTGTGACCTAAAGCAGGAAGAGTTAAAACAGAGAAAGAAAATTATAGACCTATTTCCCTGATGAATATAGATGCAAAAATCCTAAATAAAATCTTAGCAAAACGATTACAACAAGTCATCACTAGGATATTACATTATGATCAAGTAGCATTTATTCCAGGAATGCAGGGTTGGTTCAATATTAGGAATACTGTTAGTATACTCAATTATATCAACAACAAAACTATCAGAAATCATATGATCATATCAATAGATGCTGTAAAAGCTTTTGACAAAATACAACATCCATTCCTCTGAAAAGCACTAAAGAGTGTAGGAATTAATGGATTGTTCCTTAAAATAATTAGCAGTATCTATCAACAAGCATTATATTCAATGGTGAGAGGCTAGAGGCATTCCCAATAAGATCAGGGGTGAAACAAGGATGCCCATTATCACCACTACTATTCAATATTCTATTAGAAATGTTAGCATCAGCAATTATAGAAGAAAAGAAATTGAAGGAATTAGAATCGGGAAGGAAGAGACAAAACTCTCACTCTTTGCAGATGACATGATGGTCTACCTAGAGAATCCCAAGAAATCATCCAAAAAACTACTGGAAACAATTAGCAATTTTAGCAAAGTTGCAGGTTATAAAATAAACCCTCATAAATCCTCAACTTTTCTTTATATGTCTAGCAAGATACAGCAGGAAGAGCTAGAAAGAGAAATCCCATTCACAGTAACCTCAGACAATATAAAATACTTGGGAGTCTATTTGCCAAGACAGACTCAGAATCTTTTTGAAAACAATTATAAAACACTTCTCACACAAATTAAATCAGATTTAAATAACTGAGCAAATATCAACTGTTCATGGACAGCTAGAGCTAATATAATAAAAATGACAATTCTACCAAAACTAAACTATCTGTTTAGTGCCCTACCAATCAAGATTCCAAAAAATTACTTCAATATGTTAGAAAAAAATGTAAGTAAATTCATATGGAGAAATAAAAAGTAATGAATTGCTAGGTGCTTAATGAAAAAAAAGTGCAAAAGAAGGGGGCTTAGCCCTACCTGATCTAAAATTATATTATAAAGCAGCAGTCACCAAAACTGTTTGGTATTGGCTAAGAAATAGAGTGGTGGACCAGTGGAATAGACTAGGTGTAAAAACAGGCCATGATTATAGTAATCTGCTGTTAGATAAACCCAAAGAGTCTAGCCATTGGGATAAAAACTCCCTCTTTGATAAAAACTGCTGGAATAATTAGAAGTTAGTATGAAGAAACTTAGATTAGACCAAAACCTCACACCTTTTACCAAGATAAGATCCAAATGGTTATAGGACTTAAACATGAAAAAACAATACTATAAACAAATTAGAAGATTAAGGACTAGTTTACCTGTCAAATCTATGGAAAGGGGAGCAGTTTATGACTAAGGAAGAGTTGGAGAACATCACCAAAAACCAATTAGATGATTTTGATTACATTAAATTAAAAAGCTTTTGCACAGATAAAACCAATATAACCAAGATCAAAAGAAATGTAGTAAATTGGTTGTACCTTTTTTTTAGGTTTTTGCAAGGCAAATGGAGTTAAGTGGCTTGCCCAAGGCCACACAGCTAGGTAATTATTAAGTGTCTGAGACCTGATTTGAACCCAGGTACTCCTGAATCCAGGGCCACTGCTCTATCCACTTTGCCACCTAGCGGCCCCAGAAATGTAGTAAATTGGGAAACAATCTTTACAACAAATGATTATTGTCTGATCTTGCTATCTTTTATACTTTATGTTTCTTCCTTCTCTCATCACATTCAGTTTGGATCATGGACACAATGTAAAGACAGACAAATTGCCTTCTGTAGGGGATGGGGTAGGGAAGTAAGATCTGGGGAAAATTGTTAAACCCAAAATAAAATATTTAAAAAATAGATATATGCATATACATGTGTATTTATATGTAATATTATATACTATTACACTTATATTAAAATTTGCAAAGAAAAAAATTTAGCTTTCTGTTGCGGGAGGGGTCTTTCTGACCCTCCTGCCACTGCCCTCTACTTACCCTAATCCAGGGTCTTCCCTGTCCCATCATCCCAGGTACCCTAGTACCTGAGGCTGCCTGGCAGTCCCTCTTGAGCCTGCTCAAGGGGACAGGTGGTCAAATTTTAACAGCCCCACCGTGTGGGCGCCAACTGTTGCGGGAGGGGTCTTTCTGACCCTCCTGCCACCGCCCTCTACTTACCCTAATCCAGGGTCTTCAGACTTCTCTGGCTCCCCACCCGGGGTGGGGGAGGGGAGAACAAACCAGGCAGAGCACCCGAGGAGAGGTTCACTTCTTTATTGATGTTACTAAGAATCCCCCCGAGCCTTTCTGTACTATCCCTTTTATCCCCAGACCTAACTCCTCCTAGTAGGTGGTCTTGCTCCTCCTGAGTTCCCCCCGAGGGTGGAGCCAGCCCATACCGAGGCCATCCCAGTACCCGAAGGCAGGTTCTGACCTCTGGGCATCTCAACGTTCCTCTCAGGGGGCCCCAGTCCAGAGCCTCCCCTAATAACTCCCCCTTTTTGTTTAAACAGGGGTCTTTGCCAGCCAATGGCGAGGAGCCAAAAGGTCTGCCTTAATCGCCTCAAGGGATCGTAGGATAATGTCTTGTAATAGTTTCAAAAGGCACGGAAGGAAAAGCACACTGCAATAAGTCTAAGGGTATGCAATGCCCTTTGACAGAAGTCCCATTATCCGGAGAACTGATATCATTCCCACTTGGCCATTGCCGGCTGCTGGGGCCGCTAGGTGGATTCTCCTTTATGTCGTATAGTCAAATTGGCGAGGGGGCAAAGAAGGAAAAGAGCATCTGGTGGGGTGTGCAGTTAGATTGTACCATATCCCACCTTTGCCCCAGGGATGAGTAGCCCATGTTAGTCCCAGAAGAAGCTTCAACAGGAAGTGATTGCCAGGATGTCATGTCTCCTTTAGTTCCTCTGTGTCCGAGGGCGCTTCCAGCCTCGACGTCCCCGCTGTCTCGATGACACTGGTCTCAGTAGAGACTTCTCGCACCCTCCGGATTGGCACCCAGATCTCCTTGTCTTCCCCATCTGGTAGTATGGAAAGAAATCCCTGACCTCTGCACTGTACTATTCCAGGCCCCCGCCACTCGCCTATTGGATCTCTCCAAAAGACTGTGGTTCCTGTTAGGCAGGTACGGGGAGCCTGGGGCAAGCTTGTCTTGCCTGGGCTCTGGGTGTTGACACAACGATCCAAACCTCCTAAATATCTCATAGCAGAATTTGTGCCATCATCACGGAAATGCAAAAAATTTATGGTATATAGAGCTAATGCTAATTCGCCTCTAGTTATCTTACGCCTATCTCCCCCTTTTGGTTTAAGCAGAATAGTCTTTAGAGTGTGATTTGCTCGTTCCACTATAGCTTGGCCTGTAGGATTGTAAGGAAGGCCAGTGATATGATGTATGTTAAACTATGCACAAAAGGTCTTAAACAAGGAGGAAGTATAGGCAGGACCATTGTCTGTCTTTAAGGCTCCAGGGACTCCAAAAACCGAAAATTGTGTATATAGATGGTCAATAGTGGCACGTGTGGTCTCCTTGGGTTGTATAGAGGCCATGATAAAATTAGAAAAAGTGTCAACAGAAACATGAATTAGTATTGAGCCCATGTGTGTAATGTCCATCTGCCATAGTGCATTAGGGTGATCCCCACGGGGATTCACTGCTAATTCTTTGGGAGGTGGGCGGAAAGGGGCACAAGCGGAACACGGCTTGACTATTTGTCAGGCCTGTTCTTTGGTGAGCCCATAAAGATTCCTTAATGATAGGGCAGAAAGATGATATTTTTGGTGGGCTAGCTGAGCTGGTATAAAAAGTGAACCAATCAATGCTTTATCAACAATTGAATTCCCATAATAGATTGGACCTGTGATTGATTGATGAGATCGTATATGCATAACATAAATGGGGTATACGCATTCCAATAATGACTGTTGGACCGCAAAAAGCAATGTAGCTATTGTAGATCTCCCTTGAATCATAGCTTCAGGCAATTTCAAGAGAGCCTGTGCGCAATATAAACTATCAGTTATTAAATTTATAGGCTCAGCAGGGCATAATAAAAGAGCTTGATGAATAGCATAAAGTTCATTTTTATGGGCTGAGGTATATGGAGTATTGAACACTTTTAATATTTTGTATCTAGGAATGTAAACCGAGGCCTTAGAATGCTTAGTGGCATCGGTAAAGACATTAGGTCCATTCACAGGTTGATGTGCAATGATAGGATCTGGCCTTTTTAAGGGCAGAGGGAGGAAAACTCTAATCTCTGGGGGAAAAGTGACCCTTTTAAATTGGCAAGTGGTTATTATGACAGCCCAAGTGGGTGATGTTGAGGCTAATTGTTGCAAGGTCAACTCTGAATAAGGGTTAGTAATGATGGGATGTTTGCCAAACAGCTGCAAACAACGCCTCATAGCTGTAAGGTAGAACTGTCCATATTCTTCCCATTTATCAGGGAGTACCGCTTTAGTCTTTTTTGAATACAGCCATTCTAAAATTCCATGTACTTGGAAGAGGCATCCAAAAGGGGTAAAATCATTTAGGATGAGGAAATAAATTGGCTGTGATGTTTCCACCTGTACTATTTTGGCTTTGTATTTTTCCATAATTTGCTTTAAGGCACCTTTGGCTTCGGCTGTCCACCTTCTGGGGGACATCAGATTAGAGCTGCCTGGTAGAATGTTATACAATGGAGTGAGAAGGGAATCTGATATAGGTACAACTGCACGAAGCCACTGAATTGATCCTATCAATTTCTGGAAATCATTTAAAGTTTTTACTTTGGACATGTCAATTTGGGGAGGGAAGCGGAATATCCTTCCTCCCTGCACAGTGTGACCCAAATATGAAAAGGGTGGATTTTCTTGTACTTTTTCTGGAGCTACCAAAAGGCCATGGGAAGCTAGTACTTCAATTACTGCAGATTGCAACCTTTTTAACTGTCCAGCATCCACATTGGCCAGAAGAATATCATCCATATAATGAATTATCATGCTACCTGAATACTGTTTCCTGATAGGGTGCAAAATACTTTGAATATACATTTGGCACAAAGTAGGACTATTGGCCATGCCTTGAGGGAGCACCCGAAACTGATATCTTTGGTATGGTTCCTGAAAATTTATAGATGGTACAGAGAAGGCGAACCTCTCTTTATCCTGTGGGTGGAGAGGAATGCTATAAAAGCAATCTTTAATATCTATTATGCTTATTTGCCAACCTTGAGGTATTGCTGCTGGAGAGGGTAAGCCAGGTTGTAGAGTACCCATAGTAACCATACAAGCATTGACAGCCTGTAGATCAATTAACATTCTCCATTTGCCTGATTTCTTTTTTATCACAAATACAGGAGAATTATAAGGGCTTGTAGTGGGCTCAATTTTATTAGTACTCTTTAATTCTTCCACTATTTGGTGTAAAGCGGTGAGCTTTTCAGAGGTAAGGGGCCACTGCTCTACCCAGACTGGTTTCTGTGTAGTCCAGGTAATAGGTGGACTGCTCACTGATGTTATAGTGGCCCCCACTAATTTCCCTGAATATGTTCCGGGGTGACAAGAGACAAAGAAAGCTGTGAGAGAAGATCTCAGCCCCAGAGGGCATAAGGGAGACCTTGGATTTTTAAGGGTCGGAAAAACCCTGTATCTTCTTCATACTCCCACTTAAGATGCCTAGCAGATTGAAGAGCTGATTGGTTTCCCCCTACCCCCATCACTAATTGGGTAGCTGCAACAGTGGGCCAGGAGCTATCCCACTGTCTGTCATTTATGACAGAGCAATCTGCTCCTGTATCCATCATACCCTCAATTAAAATGCCCTCTACCCTGAGGGTTATCATAGGGCGAGCCTGCTGTATAGGCTGGACCCAGTTCACTTGCATCCTAGGCTGATCTATCTGCTGAGCTGCCTGTAGCCATGGCAGGGGTATGGCTTTCCCTACACTGTCACCTGGATTTAAATATATCTCATAAGCATGAGGGTTGGTGACAGAAATGATGGATTCTCCTGGATCTAACAATTGAGAATGTGTGATATGATCTGAATAACCCGATAGTCCCACTACTAACCTGGGATGTGGCTTTGGTTCAACAGTAACTGCTAAGGTTTCCCAGGGGGCCATTTTAATCGGGTCATTATTTTCTGCGGCCCATACAGTTACTGCTTGGTATATGGATTTCTCTAATTCTGTGCTGCTGCATATGTTCCTGGGGGACCCCCTGCAGCTAGGAGCCCCTGCTGTCCGTTTCCCTGTTTTGTCATCTGGGCACGACAATACTTGACAATATGACCTGTTTTCCCACACCTGTAGCACTTTGGCTGCTGTACCTGATCTCCCTGACTTCGGCACTGAGTCTTAAAATGTCCTGGTTTGCCACATTTAAAGCATTTCCCTGCTTTTCCAAACTGTTGCAGTGCCGTTATCAGTGCCTTATTGGCATCTATGATAGAGGCAGCCATCATCTGAGTGGGTTCTTGCACGGGAGTGTCTAAAAGTTTGTCAATCAGATCATACAGGCCAGCTGAGGGGGGAAGGGCTGCAATTATAGATCTATACTCAGGGCGAAGCCCTTCTTTCACAAGTTGATATGTAAGGACATCAGTGCCTGGCCCAGTGCCCATAACTCTCCTTACTGTTTCCTGTACTTCATTAATGAACTGTATAGGAGTTTGAGAGGCCCTTTGCTTCAGTCCCACTAATTTTGCAGTGCCTTGTCCACTCATAGCACCTAGCTTATCTAAAGCTTCCTCATGGCAAGTAGCCACTGCCTGCAAGACCCCTCGATCATAGGTTATCTGGGCATCCAAAGCTGCATAGGGCCCAGTTCCAGTGATCATATGTATAGCATCTTCTTCATTTGCAATGTCATGCTGCTTTATATATTGCAAAGCACCCCTCCTAACTGCAGCCTGAAATGCGAGATGCATAGATGGATCTAAAACCGCTCCCATCACCTCATTGTAATCAAATGGGGTCCACGGGAAGCCTGCTGAGGCATTTGTAATCAACTTTTTTATATAAGGGGCTGAAGGGCCATATTTAGATACTGCCTCCTTTAGTTCTTTTATTAATTTGAAAGGCACCGGGCGATGATTCCTCCTTTCATCATAACTTCCCGCATTTTCTATTAAAATCGGGTACAACCCCCAGTCCTCCCAATCTATGTCTTCCCCTTCAGCAGCTGCTTGTGCTATACTGGCAGCCAGAACTCCCTGTTTTCTCTGTTGCCCCTTTTTTCTGTATTGAAAGGAGGATGAACCTCCTAGGGACAAAGAATTCATTGCCATAGGGAGGGCAATGTTCTCCGGACCTTGAGATAAGGGAGAAAAATGTCCCGCCTTCAGTTCCTCTCCTTGAGATGAGGGAGAAAAATACCCCGCCCTCAGCTCCTCTCCTTGAGAATTTTTACCGCGCCACATAGGCACGTCCTCTTTTAATTTTTTACTGTGCCATGTAGGCACCTCCTCTACTTCCATTGTACGCCATTTCTGCACTTTCTTTATCCTTTCTGCTGTGTGTATCCCAGGCCCCTCTACCCCCTTAGCACTCTCCCTGGGGGACCCCTTAGCCATCCCATGTAGATCATCCCATGGGTACAACGGAGGAACTACCCCTTCACCACTCTCATCATCGGAGGAGCCTAACAAAGAGGATCCCACCTGATTCTCACTGTCCCTTTGTAACGGAGGGGCTTGGTGTTGGGGACACAGGATCGCTCCTACTGCTCCATAGATAGTAAAATCATCAGGCGTTAAGACCCCGGGGCACGACTCCTGATAAGAAGCCATCTGTTGTCCTACTACCCGCCACCTTTCCGGGTCTATGCCTGAGTGTTGGAGCCATGGGCTAATGTCCCATATTTTATCTATAAAGTGCCTGCAGGTCTTAAGATGTATCTTTATCCCACTGCGTTTGCACAGCTTGTAAAGCTGGCAGGTTAGAACTCCTTTCTCCTCGGGCTCTATTAAGGGTAAGCTTCTACCCTGTCCCATCATCCCAGGTACCCTAGTACCTGAGGCTGCCTGGCAGTCCCTCTTGAGCCTGCTCAAGGGGACAGGTGGTCAAATTTTAAGGCCCCACCGTGTGGGCGCCAACTGTTGCGGGAGGGGTCTTTCTGACCCTCCTGCCACCGCCCTCTATTTACCCTAATCCAGGGTCTTCAGACTTCTCTGGCTCCCCACCCGGGGTGGGGGAGGGGAGAACAAACCAGGCAGAGCACCCGAGGAGAGGTTCACTTCTTTATTGATGTTACTAAGAATCCCCCCGAGCCTTTCTGTACTATCCCTTTTATCCCCAGACCTAACTCCTCCTAGTAGGTGGTCTTGCTCCTCCTGAGTTCCCCCTGAGGGTGGAGCCAGCCCATACCGAGGCCATCCCAGTACCCGAAGGCAGGTTCTGACCTCTGGGCGTCTCAACGTTCCTCTCAGGGGGCCCCAGTCCAGAGCCGCCCCTAATAGCTTTCCATAAGTTTTAATTTTCTTTATTTCCTCTTCATTTATTGTGATTTTTCCCTTCTCCATTTCAGTTTTGTTCATTTAACTTCAAAGCTTCCCTCACTATTTTGATAAAATTGAATGATGGTTTGTCAGTTCTTATTTTTAAAAGTTTTTTATATTTGTGGGTGAACTATCAGGCAAAGAACTTAGAGCTAAAGTGCATGTACAAGCCAAGATTAGCAATTCTGAAACCCGACTCTTGATCCTATTTACTCGACTTGTGACAAGCCTCGACTTGTGTCTCTTCCTAGGTTTCTGTCTAGAATCTAGGAGTAAAAACTTTCTTCTTATAATTCACAATTCATTTAATTCATTTCTGCCTCCACCCCACTCCCACCCCCATCTCATTTCCCCTCTTTGGAGTGATCAAAAAGAATTATTCATTCAAGTAGAGATTAAAGGACATTTTTCAGCAGAGAGATTGAAAGAAAATTTACAGTGTTAAAAATTATAGTGGGGGGGCAACTAGGTGGAACAATGGATAGAGCATGGTCCCTGGAGTCAGGGGGATCTCAATTCAAATCCAGCATCAGACACTTAATCCCTCTGCCTTGCAAAAAAAAAAAAATTACAGTGAGACCACTGCTTTCAGGCTCTGAAATCTCTGCTCCTCCAACACTTTTTTACATTTTGACTTTCCTGGAGGCTATTAAACAGTTAACGTGGGGTCATCAATTTGGTTTTTTTTATATTTTGATAACTTTATTTAAATATAATTGTTTTCCTTTACAATATTGTATATTTTATTTTATGCATTTAAAACTATTGTTCTACTCTATGTCCCAAAGACAGAACTGATGGTGCCTGACTACAGATTGAAAGATACTTTCCTTTAACTTCATTTTTCTTGAAGTTTCTATTTTGGGGGGGAAGGGAGCTATGCTTCCTTTTACAACATGACTATTGAGATAATTTTTTCATGACTACACGTTTGTAACCTATATCAAATAACTTGCTTTCTCAATGAGGGCTTGGGTGGAAGGGAGGAAGAGAAGTCAGAACTCAAGATTTGAAAAGGGAAAGTTGAAACTTGCTTTTTGCATGTGACTGAGGAAAAAGTAAAGAAAAGAATATACAAAGAAAAAAATATTATTTTGAGAGGTTTCTACTGGCTTCACCAGACTGGGTCCATGACAAAACAAAAGATAAGACCCCGATTTCTCAGAGATAAGTTGATCCCAAAGTCATAATGATAGAGTACAAGCATTTTCAGTCTCAAAGAAAAGGAGATGGCATGAACTTTCTTAGTTTCCACAGTTAGCTGCTTAAAGAAAGACTGTTTCTTGGACATGTAATCACCCTCCACAGAAAATCCCTGCTTAATTGCTTAATTAATCCCTTGTTAATTATCTTCTTTGCCCTCTATTTATCCTGGTATTGCTATTCTATTCTTTGTACTTTGGAGAGAGAGAGACAGAGAGACAGAGACAGAGATGGACAAAGAGACAGAGTCAGACAAAGAGACAGAAAGAGACAAAGAAAAACAAAAATAGAGACAGAGCGAGAGAGACAGAAAGAAACAGAGACAGAGAAACAGAGACAGAGAGACAAAGACAAGGAGAGACAGAGAGAAAACAGAGACAGTCAAAGAGAGAGAGAGACAGACAGAGACAGAGAGACACAGAAAGAGAGAGACAAAGATAGAGACAGAGAGAAGAGAGAGACAGAGAGAGAAAAAGAGAGACAGAGAGAGACAGAAAACAGGGAAAGAGACAGAGACAGAGTGACAGAGAGAGTGACAGAGAGAGAGAGAGAGAGAGAGAGAGAGGAGGGAGGGAGAAAGAAGAAGGGAGAGAGTGAGAGAGACAGGGAGAGATTATTTTAAAAAGTACCTCCAAGTTCTGTGACACTGTAACTTCCTTTACATTAATCCTGAGCCATTCTACTCCCACTTCTCCCAATTCTTTGGCATCTCAAAGTTTAGGAAATGCAGAGAAAAAACAAGTAGCAACTGCAATGTGGGAGGATGATTCAGCAAGTGCTGTTAAGTGTTCATCAGTTTTTGTTTTCAATTGTGTTCCTATCACTTTTAATTTTCAAATTTTTCTTTTTGTGTGTTTGCTTTGGGAAAATGATTTTGATTTGTTAAACCACAAATCTTTCACTTTTAAAAATATAAACACTCAAAGATAAAAAGCTGTCTCTGAGAATACCTCTAGTGGCAACCCATTGATTTTGATATGTCAAACTGCTATTGTCATTATGATTTGTTTTTAAATCATTCATTATTTAATTAATCTTTATTTCAATTTCACTTAAGTATACCATACTTTTCCACAGATGTTCCTTTCAACTCTTCCCATATATCAAACCAGTTTTCACCCCAATATTCTCTTCTTGCTCTTAAACTTAATTTGTATATCTGTTGGACTTGTTCAGTTCTGAGAAAAGAAAGTCATTTTTTTATAACTGTAAGGTGGGGAAGATGTGGAAAGATAGCAATTTAATAGTCTTAATGATTCATATGAACAATCATATGATACTAAAGTCAATAATGCTAATGAAATGTTAGGCTGAATTTAGAGATATATAATATACAGGACTAAGTACCTGTTAGTGCTGATGCATTCTACCCTGATTGGCTCACAGCTGAAGGAACTATGTTACCCTTTAGGAAAAAATGTTATAAACTAGAGTATATCCAATTGGAGGTAAATGAAATCGTGGCTTGTAAAGACTAGTTAAAAGAACAATGGATATTTACACTAGATAAAAGAAGACTTGGGACAATCTGTGAAAATAGTTTGGAGACACCCCATTTTCCAGAGCTAAAGTCCAACAAGCAGGCTGTGCCCTAAGTTTGGCCTAACAATAATCCTTTGCACTCTGGATGATATCACCCTCTGGCAAAGTGTATAGCTTAAACCAGCACCAGGTGTTCACTGAGGGATTAAGTGTCCCCTATTTCCTAGCATCATCCATCACATCTTCTGGCACCTGTACCAAATGAACTTAACTACAACTTAAGACAATGTTCCCACAAGACCTACCAATGTATATAAGTGGCCTTAACCTTTAGGTTAAGCATTAGGCCCTCCTTCACAGGATGGGGGAGCTTCCACCTATGAGCATAATTTTCTTCATCCTGAAATTAATTAAACTTCTGACTCTTCTGTCTCTAGCCTGCTTTGTGTCACTTCCATTGCCCATAGGTTAGAAGCTGGTTTCATCCAGTTGACAAAACCAAGGAAATAGTCTCAAAACAGTCACATAGATATTATTTGATCTGGGGATGTTTAGTCAATAGAAGAGAAGATTTGGTATGCTGTGTGCATGTGTATGCATGAGTATAGATATCTTCTGTGAAAAGCAAGAAGCAAAAATTTAATGTTTTTTTGTAAAAAAAAAGGCAAATTTAGATTTAATGAATATAAAAACTTTTTTTTAATAATTAGAGCTATCTAAATATATTGTCATGGGCTGCCGTGAAAATACATCTTTGGGGGCAGCTAGGTGGCACAGTGGATAAGTCAGGAGTACCTGGGTTCAAATCCCTCCTCAGACACTTAATAATTACCTAGCTGTGTGGCCTTGGGCAAGCCACTTAACCCCATTTGCCTTGCAAAAAAAAAAAAATACATCTTTGATTTGAAGTTTTTAAGCAAAGATTGAATGAGTCAGTCAAAAAACATACGTTAAGTGTTTACTGTGTGTGAGACTGTGCTAAGAGTTGGAATGAGCACTTGTAGGATATATTGTAGAAGAAATTCTAGTTCATATGGACAGATTATCTCTGAAGTCCTTATCTAATCTGAAATTCCGCGATTCTTTTCAATTCTTAGCTCATATCATTTAGATTATAGATATAGATTTTAAAATTAATAGTTATAATGAATAAAGAACTTGTTTGTAATCAGAAAGACTGTTCAAATCTTGCCTTAGAATCTTAACTAGCTGAGCAACCCTGAAGGTCACCTAATCTGTCAGTCACAGTTTCTTCTCAGTTCCTTTGTGTGTAAAACGAGGTTAATAAAACCTAGCTTGTTGTGTCATTGTGATGTTTAAATGAAATGATATATATATAAAACCACTTTACAAACCTTTATAATTATAAATTTAATATGTATTATATAAATATAATATATAAATTGTTAGTTATTATTGTTATTTTGGGTGTCCTTAAAAATGAAATCATTTTCTAGTTTAACTCTGTTAATATTCTATATTTTGGCCTCTACAATTTATTCCACTCTCTATTTCAATCCATATATATCCTTTTGCTTTAGGTTTGCTTCTTTTATGCAACTTCTTATTGAATTATTTTTTAAAAATCCATTCTTAAACTCTCCTATTTGCATGACAAATACAATTGTTGCTGATTTTTTAAGATATAGAAATTGAAGACAGAAGATTTCAGGCCACTGAAAAAGGCGAAGGAATTCGCAGCTATCTGGGATGTTGAAACTGTTCAGGATTCGATTATGGCAAAATACTGCTACAAAGTACAATGGCCAAAATTAGTAAGAAAAGCAGGAAGCACCCTGCTCTCTTTATGTGTGTGTGTGTGTGTGTGTGTGTGTGTGTGTGTGTGTGTGTGTGTGTGTGTGTGAGACACACACACACAGAGACAGAGAGAGAGAAAAGAGACAGAGAGGAGATGGACAGACTGAGAGAGAGAGAAGGTCAGGCAGCCATGGGGCTTGGTTTAACCAGGTCACATGGTGAGGTCCACTGTGCTTCCTAATAAATATCCTTTTGTTAGGCTGAACAGAGACTGGGGTTTGGGGAGTGGTCTTACACCTTGGGCCAGGTATCTTCCAATGGAAAACCATCCTGGTTCCCAAGGTATGTGACCTCTAAGTTCAACATGTCATTTCCAGTGTCTAGGCCAATGTTAAAGTGAAGGGGAAAATGGGGGACAAGATATAAACAACAGCATCAAAGGGAGACAGGATACAATCAACAATCAAGGTCACTTTACATCTCTGGAACAAACAGCCCTCCATAATCAACAAGATTTTAACAGCATTAAAATTATATTCATAATTCTCTATATCATTTTCCTGCATCACAATCATTTATATATGTTTTAAAGATTATCATTTCTTTTCCTCACTGTTTTCAACCATATATTCCTAGAATATAATGACCATCCAAATTGATTAGATTCCAGATTCATCTGAGTTTTAACTTTACTGAGTACATAACTTTGCCTTTACACACAAACACATTCTACCACCTCCTCCTTTCATGTCTGAAACATGGTTCTTTGATTTTACTGAAATGAGATTTTCTAAGTTTCTAAGTTTTCTAAGTTTCCCTCTCTTCCTTCAAATAATTGTGCAATTTGAGGAACTTCTCAAACTCCTCCTGCACCAATAGTTTGAATTTTATGTGCAATATTTATAATCAAGATACAGCATCCTTTTTCATCCTTTTCTGATATTCTTTTTTTTTGTTAGTTTTTTTGTAAGGCAAACGGGATTAAGTGGCTTGCCCAAGGCCACACAACTAGGTAATTATTATGTGTCAGAGACTGGATTTGAACCCAGGTACTCCTGACTCGAGGGCTGGTGCTTTATCCACCTAGCCGCCCCGCCCTTTTCTGATTTTCAACCAACTCCAGGGTCATCTGTTGTTTTTCTAATCTGTAAAGTACTGCAGATTAATTTCTCATTAATCAACCAGTAAGCCTTGATTAAGTGCCTGCTAGATGCTAGGAATAGAAATACAAAAAAATTTAACAACACTCTCAAACAGTTAAGATTCGAATGAGGGACACATTCAAATGAGGCAAACAACAGACTGAACAAATACAAAAACAATAAATAAAAATAGTTAAATATAAGATAGTTGGGAAGACAAGGTACTAGCATTGATTTCTGTTTGAATTGATAATACTTTATAAGCCATAGGTTAAGAAAGAGTGAATACACTGAAATGGTTATAGTCAAATCAAACAGAGAAGTTTTGAATAATGTGATAAGTTCACTTACCTTAGCAGTATATTTTCCAGGAATATACACATCAGTAATAAAATTGACATATACATTGCTCAGTGTTTGGGAGGTCTGAAGAAAAGTATGAGAGAGGAAGTATTAGACTGACTACCAAATTGGAGTTCTTTGAAAGCAGTAAGCTGGTCTTATTGTTCTATGCCTGCAAAACCTGGACAGTGTACCAGCACAATATTAGGAAACTGAATTACTTCCATTTGAATTGCCTTAGAAAGATTCTGAAGATCATCTGTCATTGATAAGGTACCAGACACTGAGCTCCTTTCTCAAACTAAACTGTTAAACTTTCAAACTCTCCTGCAGAGAAGGACAATTGGCCACATTGTTCAAATCTCAAATGTATGCTTGCCCAAAAGACTATCTTATGGAGAACTCACACAGAGAAAGTGCTCTCATGGTGGTCAGAAGAAGTGATACAAGGACAGTCTCAAGTCTCTCTGAAGAACTTTTGAATTGATTGCATGACATGGGAGATACAGACACAGGACCATAAAGGACCACTCAACATGGCATGCCCTCTTCAGAGAAGTAATTGAAGTAGCTCAAAAGAAAATGGAGATGTGCAAATTTAGGAAATGTACCCTAAGGGGACCCATAGAGTATTTTTGCCTGACTGTGATAGAGCATTTGAAGCTATATGGGTCTGATCAGTCATAGCTGGACACACTGATATCATTTTAGTTCTCTTGGAAATGAACCAACCAACCAACCAAAGGCACAAAGATGGGAAATGGGATGTTAAATGTAAGGATCAGCTAGGGGGTCATTTTGACTTCATTGCAGAGTATGATAAGGGGAGAAATGTATAAACTATAGGTTGAGGCAAGGTTATGAAAGTCTATAAAAGCTAGATAGAGAAGTTTGTGTTATATTCTTTGGGTAATTAAGAGCCATTCCAGTTGAGGAAAGTGCTTTGACCTGGGTCTGCATTACTACTGTGACTTGATTTGAACTCAGGGTCAGTGCTCTATCCAATGTAACACCCAACTGCCCCTTAATACCTTATTAGCAATAACAGAGATTCATTTCAATTTTCTTATATTTGAAAACACATAAAAGACAGAGTGAGGAAGAAATAAATTTTTTCAGAGATAAGCATTATTGAATACCATATTTGGGAATGCATTTTTTAAAATAACTTCCACAGAAAAAATCTATAATAGAACTCAAAATTAAAAGGTTCATAAACTTCCCACTATTTTATATGGATGGAGATCATAGAATTCTGCTTCCATCTGGAAAGTTTTAAAGATCTTTTCCAACACCCTGGTTTTACAGATGAGGAAACAAGTCTGACTGGTGCCTTGTCCAAGTATACTGTGAACCCTAAAAACTGTGAACTTTAAAAATATAGGATTAAAATAACAGAAAAAGACAGTTAGACATGAAATTTTAATCCCTGAGAATGACCATTAACTTAAAGGTGGAGGCCATCTGTCTAAGATGATCACCCAGGATTGAGAAAAACACAGGCATATTGATCCAAAAACAAAGCAAAAAAGGAAATCATTAACTTCCTTTAACCCAGACAAAGAAGGTTGGACATTCTTGTTCCCCAACCGCTCCTCAAATCCTTATACAATATTATCTGGTTGTTATTTCTTCCTGGGTTTCAAGCATCCTGAGGTTATAATTAACATAGGGGGAGACAGTCAATAGTTTCCTACCTACTGCTGGCAAAGGTGATAAAGTAAAGGCTGACAGTAGAGCAGTAGTGCTAAAGAAATCAGCCTTTTTTTTTCTACCAGGAATATAGTTGTGAAAAACATTATTACACTTTGACCATACACGGGTGGGAAGCAGAAGATGGACATTCCAATTCAGACCCTCTATCTCCAAATCTACCACTATTGCGAGGTGCTAGGAAAAGCTCCATTTGGAGTCCAGAAGAGCTGGGGATGAATCCCGTTGCATACACTCATTAGGAGAGTTGTCCCCAAGCTGGATGACTATTTCGTTCCTCAGTTTCCTTATTTGTCAAAGTTAAAAACGCCTTCGATGTAAATTATCTTTAGATAATCACAAGTTCCTTCCCTAAGTGGAATTCCTGAAGAGTGTGTGGGATCTTTCTTTGTCCCTGGTTGATCTTAATTTTTTTTTTTTGACAGGAAAAACCCAGCGAGGAGCCTTTATCATTGCCACGTGGGAAGCTGAAGAGGCCTGGTGTATGCAACACGCTCCCGCAGAGGCGAACACGTTTTCTCCGAACCAGAGGCCAAGTCCACGGGCTTTTCCTGACCAGGCTGCTCTGAAAGCCAGATCGGGAGGGAGGAGGCGGAGGAGGAAAAGTTCACATTTGTCCCTTAGGAGCCTCCGTAGTTGGGCCCCGCCGCCGGGTGAGCGGCCTAAAGCGCAAGACTAGTCGCCCTTTTACCCCGGAAGTACGACACGCTACACGCAACACGCGACCCACTCCTCCCTCTCCTCCCCCTCCTCTCACTCAACAACCCCGCCTTCCTTTCCCCACCCCTCTTCTACGTCCCCTGATTGGCTAGAAACGAGGGCGAACTTGAACTGGCACCGGCGCGGAGTCCTTTTCCTTTCGCCTCCCGCTCTAAGGACACGCTCCGAAACCCGCGCCCTCTCAGCCAATCACTAGCGGCTTCCTTTTTTCCTGCCTGACTTCTCCCGCCTCAGGTCCCCAAGCCCCCGCTCTCCATGCACCGCGCGCGCGAGCACGCCTGCACCAAGCGCCTGCGCAGTGGTTCCCGAGCCTCTGGGTGGTCAGCACGCGGATTGTGTCCGGTCTGCGCCTCTCTGGGTCTTTGGGAGCTGAAGAGGGCTGTATACAGAGAAGGGCCATGGCTCCGGCAGAAATCCTCAACGGGAAGGTGGTCTCCGCGTAAGCCACGAGCCCTCGCAGCTTGGGGGGCGAGGTTGGGTGGCGGGGCAGCCTCTCTCGGAGGGGCACGGGGAGCACGGGGAGCAGAGCTGTACGGGAGCGAGCAGAGGACCCCCCCCCCGAAAATAGATGCGCTGGTTTGTCGAGGTTCCGGCCAAGTCCCCCATCCCGCAGCAGCGGGAACTCGTGGGCCCCCTTCCCGTTAATGAATGCCCCGGAGGAGCTGCCAGGCGCTCCGCAGCGGGCACCCCTAGCCCTGGTCTAGCGCTGCCTTGTGCCTCCCTGCCCCACCGGGTCCCGAGGACGCCTCGTGGTCATCTTTAGTCGGCGCTGCCCTGCAGACCTCCCCGGGCCTGGGGAGTTGCCAAGCCTGCCTGGTGCAGGAAGCCCCGAGTGGTGGGGCCCGAAACCCCCGGGCCTGGCCGGGGAGGGGGTGCTTTCGGGGAAGGAAGAGCCTCTGGGACCCTCCACCTTTTCTGCCCCTTAATAACTGATGCAACGTAAGTAGCAGAGCTATTCTTGGAGCCCCAAAGAGGTCATTGAAAGCCGAGTTCTCACCAAACTCTGTTCCTTTGGGGTTTAGTGATACAGAGACAAATGGAAACCCGACAGTCTCCGCGGTAGCCAGTGAGGTGAAGAAATTCCAGTTCATTGGAGTGAACACTTGGTGGGGGAAGCAGGGCTCAGATCCTTGAGAGCCCGAATTCATTTTCTCCTTCCTTTTTTATACATAGTGGGCACCTAATAAAAGTTTGTTGGATTAAATTCAAGTATTTGAAAGGTTGTTAGGCTTAATGGAATAGGCTAATTCTGTTTGGCCCTAAAAAGAAGTAACAGGAGCAGTGGACAGAAGCAGGAAGCTTAAGGCAGCACATAAATTAAAGTTTTCTAATGAAGATTTCATGACAGAAAATTGTTAATCTCAACTATAATGTGAACTGCCGCTCCCTTTTTGATTCTACTAATGTCAAAATTTTAGTAAGGTCTTTCCATTCCTCTTATCCTATTAAGATATCTACTCATGATTAGGTTGAGCTATCCCTTAGACCAGAGATTTTATCTTATAAAGGAACCTAGCTTCAGATTGATCTCAACTTCTGATGTCCTTGCCCCCTTCCAGTAAAATTCATAGCATGAAGGGCAAAACAACCTTGCCCCTGATTGTGGTGTCTCATGATACCTTCTCCACCTTTTTTTCTAAAAGTGTAGAGAAGTTGTCGAGGTTCTTTTAGATGGGACAGCCATCGTGCTCTGCATTTATGGAACATCCCGCAAGGTAGCAATTTCGCTACCCTGTTATCCCAATTTAAAGATGATTTATTCCTTAACTCATGGTTATGATTTAATAAGAGTTGAATTATCCATAAATAAAATGGTAAAGGGAACAAGTATTTAGTGAGCATGTGATACAATCCTGGTACTATATTACAAATATTCTTTTAATTTTATCCTCAAAATTCCTTGGAGTAGGTACTATTATTGTCCCCAATTTACAGGTGAGGAAACTGAGGCAACCCAAATTTGGGCTTATTCTGGAGGTTTTTAAACAAAGGTTAGTTTGTTGTCTGCAGCTCTGGGTTTTGTCAGTTCCCCAACCCCCTATGAAGATCTCAGGATCAGGAACTGGAACTGGAAATGTCCTTTGACTGATCTCCAGAGTCATGAAGAGAAGTGCTGAGTGACTGGAGGACTAGAGTGGGGATATTTATTTGAGACTCCTTTGAACTCTGAGTTTTAAATGATGCTTTTGTGACTTGGACATTTAGTGTCACTGGGTCTCAGTTTCTTCAACTGTGTAAAATGAAGAGATGGGGTTAGGTAATCTCTAAGGTTCCACTGACTCTCAAACCTTGATCCTATGATGATGATGATGATGATGATGATACTTGTTTTCTTTCTTGAAGAAGATCATGACAACAGGGGAAATGATGCCTTGACAAGCACATGACCTGGACTTGAGTGAGGGGGTGCTGTGTTAAGTCATCAGCCTCACTTTCTCTGCCAGAACCATCTGGGTCCAGTGGCTGGATATGAATCGGAACAATTAGAGATGGCATTGGATGCAAGGCAATCAAGGGTTATGTGACTTGCCCTAGGTCACGCAACCAGTAAATGTCAAGTGTCTGAGAGATGAGCTTTGAACCCCTTTCCTCCTGACTCCAAGGCGAGTGCTCTATCCACTGCACCGCCTAGCTTTCCTCTGATTAATGTCACAAGCTAGGTGGTACCATGTATTATGTCCTGGACTTGGAGTCAGATAGTCCTGGGTTCGAATATGGTCTTAGCTTGCAATTCACTTAGCCTCTATTTCCCTCAGTTTTCTCATCTGTAGCAATTAACTACCTTCCAGGGTTGTTGCAAGATAAAATGAAATAGTATTTTTAAAGTGCTTAGTACAGTCCTCTCCTACCTTTTGTTAAGTTTCTGTTTCTCCTTGCTAGGAATCCTACAGCTTCCTTTCTAGTGTCATTAACCTGTACTGTTAACTTGATTGGTATTTTTCAATTAAAAATACTTTTTACTTTCTATATGCTTAGAAGACAGTATCTCAAGGTATGTTTTTTCCTCTCAGAAAGCCTTTTTCAGTAAGAAATGGTTATGAAAGAGATGCCTCCTTGTTCATTTCATTATTTTTATTTTCCCAGAATGACTTGTATTGAAGACTGGACCTTCAATATCCCTGAAATATTTCTGTCGTATTTATAAAAGTGTCCACACATATGTGAAAAATCTTTATTGATAATAGAACTAATAGCATATGTATATACTTTAGTACTTTTTTTAATCTAATAAACACTTAAGTTCCAATGCAAAGCATTTACAGTCTCTTATGGTAGGAATCTCATTGATTTTTGAGCTAGTGAAATGTGACTTGAGCTATCACTTTGCTCTCATTAGGAGCTAGTTAATCTGGAGGCACTGAAGCCTGAAACTGGGTCTTCTGAACCTTTACATAAGCACATCTTTTGAACGAGCAACATTGTCACAGTGTTTTAGGCACATTTGTGGAATAATTTACCCCGTTTTAGTCATTCTAAGAAGAAAGAATTCTGGCTAGAAACAAAGTTAGAACTGCAAGAATACCATTTTTGTAAGTTTTCTTGTGTTAGTGCAAAGATGACAGTGACTGGTAATTTAACCTGTTGCCAAAAAGTGAAGTTTACTAACAGTTTTGAAAGCAGTATATGAGACTAACTCCTAAACTTGAGCATCCTTCTGCTTCCCAAAGAATTCTCTTTACCTAGTTCTTATAAGACAAAAGACCTGGTCTTCCTCAAATAATTTTAAGTGTTGAATTTGCTCTGGATGCAAAATATAGAATCCTTATCTTCTGCCTCCCACCTGAAAGGAAAACTTCCTTTAGAAATATTCAGTCATTCTTACTCACACTTCCATTCTTTTGGTTGAGCCTTCCATAGAATAATCCATAGAATTTCTGAGGACTTGAAAGAACACTAGTCTTAGGGTCAGAACTCCTGGATTTGTGTTCTGACTCAGCTACGCACAAAAATTTCAGAATTGGAAAACACTTCTGGGGCCAAGTAAGCCAACTCCTAACTAATGAACCTTCTGACCTTTGCTTGAAGACTTCCAATGAAAAGGAAATGACAGCCTCAGTTTACTTAAATTTGCCTCTTTCTCTTTCATATAACAGGTCTACAAATATTCCCTTCCATCTATTGTGGGAACTTTATGATTAGCATGAATAGAGAAAAAAAAGAGCTTAACTTTCTTGGAACTCACTGTCTAATGGAGGAAAAATCTCTAAGAATAAAGAAGATTATATGAAGTGGAGTTAATCATCAGAAGCCGCATGCTAGGAGGACTTGGGATAAACTTTTTGAAAAAGGATTTTATCTTGAACAAAAGTTTTAAAGAAAGCCAGAAGATTGAATTGAGAAAGAAGAGTATTCTAGGCATGGCGGACATCAATTCACCTTCCAAAATTTGTTCTAAGACTGCAAAATATGATTTATAATACTTGGACTACCTACCCCTGAGGGATCTTTGCTTTGTAAACTTTATGGGGCAGTATGAATCTTGAGGAGAAGTCTCCTGTGGGGACTAAAGAACTTTCTTTGAAATCAGGAAACCTGGGTTAAGTCCCCCCGCCCAAATCAAATACATACTTAATTGTGACTGTTGAGACCTTACACTGACATCTGGCATCACCTTTTTCATAGTAGACAGGAATTATATCCCTCTTCCACTGGGTACCCACTCCTACCTGAAAACTATTGCCCTCTAAAAGTTATTCTCTTCCTATTTTCCTCCTGCCTTTGCATTAAATCAGTTATTCCAATCAATCAAGAAACTGCTTTATAGAAGCAGCTAGGTGGCACAGTGGATAGAGCCTGGAGTCAGGAGGACCTGAGTTCAAATCTAACCTCAGACACTTAATACTTGGCTATGTAACCTAGCACAAGTCATTTAATCCAAGTTCCTTGCAAAAAAAAAAAAAAAAAGAAGAAAGGCTTCAAGAAACTGCTTTATATATCAGCCTTTCTGCTCGGAATTCAAAGTCAAAAATTTAACAACTCCCTGCTTGTCCCTCTGTTATCTACTGAATATCTCTGTTATCTTTTTATCATTTAGTTCCTTAAATAATTCCCCTGCCTCCATTCTCAATTTTTATTTTGCTCTAAACACCATCCTCTCTAATGTTTCTCATTAGGCTTTTTGAAACTAATGCCAACAATGGGAATGAAAAAAGGAATGAGAAAAGTCATTAAATTCTTGTTAATAGAGATCAGAGACTGTTTCACTCCAGCTATCTTTCCAGTTTCATATCTTGTTAACATCTCTTCAGGATTTGTTTCCCTCATCTCAGCATGTCATTCATTTCCCCTTTCCCTTGGTTTTCATAACTGTTCCCCCTCCCCATATACTCCTTTTTTATGCCCTAAAGGGATCTTTGTTTTCCCTAAGGCTTAGCTTTAGCTACCTTTTCTTTAAAGCTTTCCTTTATTCTTTGCTTTCTCCTTCCTGAAATTATCATATATTTATTTACATACAGATGACTACATGTATAATTTTTGTCTGTGTCTTGCACAGGGCTATGAACATTGAAGGCACTTAGTAATTCTAGACTGAATAGGTGGATACTTAGTTGCTTTTAAAGCTCTAAAAAACAAGTTTGCCTTACTCATTACCACTACATCAGATGTCTGAAGGAAGCTTTGGAACTATCTCTGTGAGCTCAGGGTCTGAACCAAGGGTTTTTAACAACAGAAGATGTTTGTGAATGATTTCCTATAGAAATGCCCAAGGACTTAGTCTTTTTATTCTTGTATGAAATTATTTTTGAGGAGGTAAATCCTGGAATTTTCATAAATTCAGACTGTCTCAATAAGTCTTTCAGTTATAGCTTTTTAAAGCATTTACACGGGTCATAAAAGCAATATTTTTTTGTTTACCTTTTATCTGCTTTTGTTTTTTGTTTGTTTGTTTACTCATTCCATCAGTGGACAGCCTGATCTACAGTGACAATGCATTTTTAAGGAGAGCATAATATTCCTGGATGAAAAAGTTAGTCTTTGTATGGCCACCATAATTTGTATCATTTATCTGAGATTCCATGTTAACAAAGGTAACATCTCTGTTCTATCAGCCAAGAATTTTGTTAAGGAATTGCTAATTGAGTATGACTTGCCTAGGAACACCAACTTGGAGATGTTATATACTTATGTACAGTTTGTTATTAGTATGGCGAAAGGTGATTGTTGAGATTGAAGGAGAAATATCTTTCCTTTCTGGGGAATTTTTACTGCATTAGAAATGCTGTAAGAGGTATGAGATGAGTTATTAATTGTAATGCATTTTCCTCTAGAAGCAGTATTAAAAATGCTTTGTTTCCCAAGCTGCTTCTGAAATTTGCCATACAAAAAGGTAACATTTTAGATCAATCTGGGAATGTAACCAACATTGATTGTGTTATTTCAACTTTGGGTAAGGAAAGCCCTCCTCTACAAGTACAGAGTCTCTTGGGGGTACTGACAGGTTAAATAACTTGTTCAGTATTACAAAATTATTGTCAGGCATAAGACTTGAACCCATATCTCCCTGACTAGGAGGCCACTGTTTACAGTGCTGTTTACATAGCAAGCACTTAATAACTATTTATTAAATTGAATTTACCCAAGCTCTCAGGAATTCTTTGTACTAGAAAGAGATTGGTTTTTTTTTTCCTTTTCAGTTTTCTTTCACAGGTTTATATTGTCTTAAGAAAATCTTTTTATTTAAGAGATGATTATTTACATTGATCATAATTTTTTTCCTTTACAAATGAAGTCATTGAATTTATCAGTTATTGTTTATGTAGGCACTGTCTTCAGAAATTGATGTGGTTTAAAAAGTTTATAATCCTATAGTCACCCTGGTGAGGAAATTCTGCAAATTTAGGTTGTCTTTGAGCGAAAGACATAAACTGCACCTGGACTCATTTAAGAGTCTCCTAGAATTCATTTTGTTGGCAGAGCTTCTGAAAATCCTGAGACTCTATAGGGTCTCAGGGTTGTCTGAGAAAATCTATGGTCACCTTCTTGACTCTATAGGGTCTCAGGTCTTCCCTAAGTACATTTAACATGAATAATATTTTCAAAAGTTTACACTGAGATTCACATTCAGATCTTAGATTGACTTCAAAACTCATTCTATTTCTGAATTTTCTTCTATAGTCTGTAGAGTCATGGTCTAGATTTATTTTTCTTACAACTTTGAACTATTTCTTACTCAGAACTTTCATTCATGAAATAATTGATTTAAGATCGGCATAACATAAATTCTAAATTTAAGATATATGAGGAACCTTGAGAACAGAATTTCTCAATTTGGGGTTGGTGAAATTACCTTTAAAAATACTTAATTAGATAATTGGTTTCACTTGTAATTTTGACTTCATTTTTGTGCATTTAGGAAGCATTAATCTGAGCAGTCCATAAACTTCTTTTTACTACCAAAAGCATCTATGAGACATAAAAAGTTTAAGAATCTTGCTTTAGAGGTAATCTAGTCTATTTTTATGGATGAGGAAAAGAGAAGTTATATGACTTAGCCAAAATAATACAGCTGGTTACTGTATAACAAAAATAAAAATAATATTAATAGTGATGATATAAGCTACTGGACCTGAACTGAGTAAGATCTTTGAATTCTCTCAGTCCAATACTTTTTATATCATATTTTGTTCTGTCTTATGAATATTTATCCATAGATGAGCTTCTTGAACAGGTAAGAATACAGAATGTTTATCCCTGGGTTTTTGGGGGGTTCAGATTGTCAATGAAAGTCCTAAATAATTCCCTTCATGGATAAATAATAGGAAGAAAATGAAGGGTTGATATAAGAATGATGAGTAAATGAATGAGACCAATTTCAACTGACTATATAAAAATAAATTTTATGAACTGAGACCTCTCCAGTATTATAAAGTCCTTCCCTTCCCTATTTCCAAGTTAACACTAAAAAATATCTTAGGCAGTTAGGTGGCCCAAGGAATAAAGCACTGACCCTGGAATCTGGAGGATCTGAGTTCAGATACTTTTTTTACTATGTGTGACCCTGGACAAGTCACTTTAACCCAGTTATTTTCTCCCTCTCCCCTCAAAAAACCCCACAAAATATCATCGCCTTCCTTTAAGTAGGTGCTGTTCAAAGGTCATGAAAAATTTGTGGTTGAATTTGCCGTGAACAATTTTTCTTGTAAGCCCTATTGGACTTTAAAAAATGTTATAGTTTTTATTGCATTTAAGAGATATAATGCTAGATACTGTTGAAAAGACAGCTAAACTATGTCTTAATTGTCATGTTCCAAGATAATGCTTTGGCCATTTTTGACCCTAGCTTTTTTTATCTTCAATATTCAGCTGGACCTTAATGTAGTTTTTAATTCCATGTGCCTTTTAGCAAAGACCAAAAGCTAACTGGCATGGTTACTGTTAAGTTTCTGTATCAGAGAGAAAAAGAAAGGCCTGGTTTAGATAATTTAATTTAGAAAAGTTGAGAGGATTGATTTAGTGTTGGATAAATAATCTTTAACTTTGGTTTGCCTACCTCCAACAGCAGACATTCTTGGTAGTCAGATCTTTTTTTTTTTTTTTTATCAAATTTCTTCCCTCTTAATTGGATCAAAAGTTATTTGAAATGTTATGTGGGTGAATTTTAGACACTTTAATATCATTTGCAGAATGTCTAGCAACTGAATTTGTAAAGAAGGAAACCAGAATTTATTGAATATCTACTATGTACCATAGTAATAAAAGGAGTTAAGACAATTATTTAATCCTCACATAAACATTGGGAGCTAGGTATTTACATCATTTTTCCATTTTATATTTGAGGAAACTGAAGCAAATTAAATAACTTACCCAGAATCATATAGCTAACAAGTGTCTAGGACCTGATTTGAACTCTGGCTTTCCTGACTCTGGACTTCATTCTATCCTTTGGAGGGTCACCTAGCAACATCAAAGACTGAATCCAAAGAGCACTTTAAAGTTGGTGAAGCTTCATAGCTAAATTATGAGCTGATACAGCAGCTCATCTAAACTACTTTTCTTTAACCTTCCTACTGATTAGAGTAAAAACCTGCAAGTGATGGCAACTGTCACTGTGAAATTGAAAATTCATTAATTTGTATTTCATAGCATTCAAAGCTGTTCCTTAAGAAAGCAACATGATAGATACCAGTTTGTCTTCACTGGGTGGAAATTTACTTAAAAATTACCTGGATATCTTTGAATGAAAAATATTATTTTTCCAATTATATATAAACATAATTTTCAACATTCATTTTTATAAAGTTTTCTTACTCTCACCTTTCCCTTCCCCAGTCTAGGATAGCAAGTAATCTGATATAGATTATATATGTATACATATTTTCATATTGATCATGCTGTGAAAGAAGAATCAGAAAAAAGGGGAAACCACAAGAAGGAAAATGCAAAAAACAAATTTAAAAAGGTGAAAGTAGTATGCTTTGATTGACATTTAAATTCTGTAGTCTTTCTTAATGTGGATGGCATTTTCCATCCAAGGTGTTTTAGAATTGTCTTTGACAGGAAGAGTTAATTGGGTGTGACTTGCGTGTATGAGATGTCAGAGAACTTAAATATTTCTGTTAAGAATGAAAAATAAGAAATATCCATTCCTGAGTAAAATGGCTAAAATTTCTAAAGTGCTTTGAGATTATAAAATGTTTTCCTCCAACTGACTTGTGAAGTAATCTAAGTAATAATTATCCATATTTTAGAGTTGAAAAACTGAGACTTAGGGAAGAGCTTGCAACATTGTATAAGAAAAATATTTCATTAATTTCTCATTATTTTGTTGATAAGTATATTTTAGTTTTGCTGTCATGTGGGTGAAGCAGGCTAATAGACCATTTCTTCTACAGTTATGGCATGTTTGGTAAACTTTAGCTGACTTTGGTTTTTGATAACTACATGTGCTTTTCACAATTATAATAGATAAAGTAAAAAAAATTACACTTCATTGAACACCAGGTGGTGTCACAGTCAATGGCTTGTTATTTCTGTTTTATCGTATTTTATAATAAAGAATTTTCAGGTGGAATTGGAATCAAACATTAGAGCCAAAGAATTAGAAGGAACAAAAGAGATTCCTTAAAATAGTGTATTAGACTGGGAAGGAATAGAGGTCATATAGTGCAAGGTGTTTTTTTAAAAGTTGTGCTTTCTTCATTCAAATGTAACTTTTTGGTGCAGCATCTTAACTGTCATGAAGGATACAGTTTTTATTGCAGCATAGAGAATTTGAACTTATAACTTTGCTACTTTATACTTAAATGCTATGCTGGTTCAAAAACTTGTGGTAGAAGAAGTCATAAGAATTTTTCATGTTAGCACAAATTTTTAAACCAAGGACTTAGTGATTCAAAAACCATTGCTTTTTCTGTTTCCTTTTCAAGTGTTTCAACTTCAGGAGAGAAGCCAAAAGAGAGGGACTTTTTTGGCCACGTTCTTTTTTTTTTTTTTTCAATTTTATTTATTTAAGGCCCTGGGGTTAAGTGACTTTCCCCAAGGTCAGACAGCTAGGTGATTATTTTGTTTTGGGGGTATTTTTTATGTTTTTGCAAGGTAAATGGGGTGAAATGGCTTGCCCAAGGCCACACAGCTAGGTAATTATTAAGTGTCTGAGACCGGATGTGAACCCAGGTATTCCTGACTCCAAGGCTGGTGCTTTATCCACTACCACTTAGCCACCCCTAGCTAGGTAATTATTAAGTGTCTGAGGTGGGGCTTGAACTCAGGTCCTCTTGACTCCAGAGCTGGTGCTATTTCTACTGGAACACCTAGCTGCTCCCCTAGCTACATTCTTTAATTTTTCTTCCTAGTTCAGTTTGCCATTTTTCAATAACTAAGACTCAATGATTTAAATGAGTTGTGCCATAACTGTCACAATAGCAAATTAGTAAGAGTTATACCTAAAGTTGAGGAACCCAAATGGTCTATCCATTATGTTAAGTATAAAATTTATCTCTGAGGGCACTACATACTCAAAGCAGTTTGGACTACAAGGAAAGCCCTACTATTCCTCTCTCTAAAATAAAGAAAAAATATTTCCAAGTTGTATGCTTTTTTAATGATCAGGCCAGTAGTTTGACCTTAGGAATTTCTTTTGAAATTTAATATATCATGAAATCAAAGTAGTCATCTGAAGTTTGAGAAAGAAACAGTAAACAGTATTTTAGGCAGGAGATTTGAGTCATTGAATCATAGAATGTCAAATGTCAAACTTGGAGTTGGGATGGAAAGCTTGAAATGCTGTTTTGGAAGTTTCTTTACATTTTTAACAGACAACTTTTTTTTTAACTTATCAAGAGTGATTAGGCAAAGTCATATTATTTACCTGTGTAGTTTTTCTTCTCAATTTCTCTTTGTAAGTTAAGTTGAAGTTTACTACTGTTCTACTGGCTTCTTCCCTAGCCTACCACCCCCCAAAATAGTTCATGGCAGCATAGAGAACATAAAAACTGATTGTGTATTTGTATTAGTGTTTGCAGTTCTACTTTTAAAATAGAAATATTTCTATATCTCTAGCCAAGGGCAAAATTACTTTCGTTGCTTTTCTAGACCTGGCCGCATTTTAACTCCATGTGAGGGAAATTTTCCTAATAGTTAGAACCTTCTAAAAATAGGATGTCCAGGTTATAGTGAATTCCTCAGGACTTGGAGCTTTTGAAGGTTGAATTACTTATTTGTTGGAGATTTTTTGTGGTTGGAATTTATGCTCTGTTTAGAATTGATCTAGGTGTCCTCTCTGGTCCTTTCATACTCTAGAATTCATTTATCTGTGTTCCTTGCAGCAGCTTTTGCCCTTTGACCCCTTAAGAACACTTCTAGTTCTAAATGGTTCTTGGGTATGAAGTATTGTTTGGTTGGTTTTTTTAATTTTAGACTCAGATTCATACAAAGTTCTTAAAATATCCTGTATTCTTAAAAGATTTTTTTTAAAGAATATTAACTGAGTAAGAGATTATGACATATATTTTCAATTCCAATGTGACTTATGCAACTAAAGATGTACCTTTCAAAGTACCTGCTTTGGGTTTCAGAATCATTCTGCCATTCTCCCTTTATCAGGCATAGAAGGATTTGGCCCTGTGACTGGGGAAGGGGAAGGGGAAGGGGAAAAGGTGGAAAAGAAAGATGCTCATATCTTATAATTTCCTTGGGGCTAAAGTTTTTAGATCATTGTTGGGTTTGATGATTAATAGTCATTATAGTAGCAGAGCTATTAAATTACTCCTTGTTTTCAAGACACTTCCCAGTGCCTTCTGGTACCAAAATTTATTGCTCTGACTATATAAGTCTCAAAAAGAGTAATATTAATTTCCTTCTGATCCTGTTTTTACAAATGGGAGAGCTTGTAAAGCATAGATGTGATGTGAATTGTTTTTACCCTAAAAACTTTGGATTTAAGTTTTAAGGTACCACAGTTGAGAATCTACAAGATATTCCTAATATTATTCAAATACAATGGAGTAGAAGTACAGAAAAATGGTATGTTTCCACTTACAAAAAAGATTAGTATTCATTTTAAACACAAATAGTAAACAAATAATAAAAGTTTATTATTAAAAATCTTTATGGGGGCGGCTAGGTGGTGTAGTGGATAAAGCACCAGCCCTGGAGTCAGGAGTACCTGGGTTCAAATGCAGTCTCAGACACTTAGTAATGCTGTGTGGCCTTGGGCAAGCCACTTAACCCCATTTGCTTTGTAAAAACCTAAAAAAAAAATCATTATGGGCGGCTAGTGGCAACTTAATAATTACCTACCTGTGTGGCCTTGGACAAGCCACTTAACCCCATTTGCCTTGCAAAAACCTAAAAAAAATTTTAAAAACCTTTACATGTTATTTTTTATCTATATCTTTACCTAAGTGTAATCTTCTCTGTCGTTTTCCATTCAAGCCAACAAAACTGACTAGAGGGGTGGCTAAGTGGCACAGTGGTTAAAGCACCAACCCTGGAGTCAGGAGGACCTGAGTTCAACTTTGGCCTCAGACACTTAATAATTGCCTAGCTGTGTGATCTTAGGCAAGTCACTTTAACCCCGTTGCCTTAAATAAATAAATAAAATTTTAAGAAAACTGACTTGAAAATGGAGAAAAACTAAATTAAATGATGGGTTCATGAAAGCCAAATTTTAGATGGTTAAGATTCATTTGATTGGAATAGGAAAAAAATTGATTGCTTCACTGGTTGGGAAGGCTTTTGACCAGGAAGTTAGTGTCCCTAACCAGGGCCAATAAAAAAAAAAATGTTTGTCTTAGCTCAGGTCAGGAGACCTTTAAGCTGAAAATGAAAAGGGAGAGAGATAATCGCTTAGATCTTTCTACCAAGTTTCTTATCACAGAGTAGCAGGTACACCATATGAAGAAGAGCAGAAAGAGGACCAGTAACTCATGGAATACATTTTTCAAGAAGAAAACCCAAAGCTTCAGATGTCTATGTCCAGATGCACAAATTGGAAATAATAAACGGTGAACCAGAAAACATAATGTTGAGGGACAAATTTGACCTGATAGGTATAACAGATAAGTTGGGATGGGATTTATAACTGGAATATGGCTTTGGAAGGGCATGTCTTATTCAGAATGAACAAAAAAAGATAAAAGGGGTCATAGTAGGAATTATAGAGAAATAGAATTAAGAGCATTTAATTAAGGCTTTACAGAAGAAATATCTTAGACCTATGATTTAGTCTGTCTTCAGCTTTAAGTTTTATTATCTTTTATTTTTACATCACCTTTCTAAAAATATTCTTTCTTAATTAACAGTCAGTAAGCATTTATTAAGTATCTGCTTTGTGCAGGGCACTGTCTGTCCTAGGTACTCAGGATCTAAGAACAGAAGTAATCCTGGTCTTATCTTCAAGGAACTTAGATTCAAACTGAGGAGGCAATTTATATATGCATAAGTAGATAGAGAATAGACTCAAGGTAATATGAATAGGAAGGCACTTGCAGCTGAGGGTTTCAAGAAGGTGGTACTTGGTCTGATCTTTGAAAAAAAGTAGGCATTCTGAGAGATGAAGATGAGAAGGGAGATGGTCAGTGCAAAAGAACAAACATTGGAGTTTAGAAAG